>NC_073348.2:37905000-37945000 GCF_027580225.2 Misgurnus anguillicaudatus
TGTTGGCATTTATTTACCCATTTTACATAAGCTGGTTGGCTGGTTTAAGCTGGTCTCCCAGTCTGATTTTGCAGGGTAGTTTTAACGGGACCAACTTTTTTAGGTGGTCAAGCTAGCTAAGACCCACCAACTAAGACCCAGTTGACCAGACTGAAAGCTTGAGTAAGGTGGTTTATTGATCTTTGCTGGTTTAATATGGAAGTACCTGGTTTTTGCTGGTCTCACAGTCTGGTTTTAGCAGGTTTAATAGGCTGGCTTTAGAGGGGCTTAGGCCACTTTTTTAGCCATCAAGCTGGTTAAGACCTACCAACTAAGACCAGATTGACCAGGATGGAAGCTTGGGTAAGCTAGTGGGCTGGTCTTTGCTAGTTTAAGATGGAAGTAGCTGGTTTTAGCTGGTCTCACAGTCTGGTTTTAGTGGGTTTAACAGGCTGGTTTTAGAGGGACCAACTTTTTTAGGTGGTCAAGCTAACTAAGACCTACCAAGTAAGACCAGGTTGACCAGACTACAAGCTTGGTTAAGCTGGTTGGCTGATCTTTGCTGGTTTGAGATGGAAGTACCTGGTTTTTGCTGGTCTCACAGTCTGGTTTTAGCAGGTTTAATAGGCTAGCTTTAGAGGGGCTTAGGCCACTTTTTTAGCCATCAAGCTGGTTAAGACATACCAACTAAGACCAGATTGACCAGGATGGAAGCTTGGGTAAGCTAGTGGGCTGGTCTTTGCTAGTTTAAGATGGAAGTAGCTGGTTTTAACTGGTCTCACAGTCTGGTTTTAGTGGGTTTAACAGGCTGGTTTTAACGGGACCAACTTTTTAGGTGGTCAAGCTAGCTAAGACCCACCAACTAAGACCAGGTTGACCAGACTACAAACTTGGTTAAGCTGGTTGGCTGATCTTTGCTGGTTTGAGATGGAAGTAGCTGGTTTTTGCTGGTCTCACAGTCTGGTTTTAGCAGGTTTAATAGGCTGGCTTTAGAGGGGCTTAGGCCACTTTTTTAGCCATCAAGCTGGTTAAGACCTACCAACTAAGACCAGATTGACCAGGATGGAAGCTTGGGTAAGCTAGTGGGCTGGTCTTTGCTAGTTTAAGATGGAAGTAGCTGGTTTTAGCTGGTCTCACAGTCTGGTTTTAGTGGGTTTAACAGGCTGGTTTTAGAGGGACCAACTTTTTTAGGTGGTCAAGCTAACTAAGACCTACCAAGTAAGACCAGGTTGACCAGACTACAAGCTTGGTTAAGCTGGTTGGCTGATCTTTGCTGGTTTGAGATGGAAGTACCTGGTTTTTGCTGGTCTCACAGTCTGGTTTTAGCAGGTTTAATAGGCTAGCTTTAGAGGGGCTTAGGCCACTTTTTTAGCCATCAAGCTGGTTAAGACATACCAACTAAGACCAGATTGACCAGGATGGAAGCTTGGGTAAGCTAGTGGGCTGGTCTTTGCTAGTTTAAGATGGAAGTAGCTGGTTTTAGCTGGTTCCACAGTCTGGTTTTAGTGGGTTTAACAGGCTGGTTTTAGAGGGACCAACTTTTTAGGTGGTCAAGCTAGCTAAGACCCACCAACTAAGACCCAGTTGACCAGACTGAAAGCTTGAGTAAGGTGGTTTATTGATCTTTGCTGGTTTAATATGGAAGTACCTGGTTTTTGCTGGTCTCACAGTCTGGTTTTAGCAAGTTTAATAGGCTAGCTTTAGAGGGGCTTAGGCCACTTTTTAGCCATCAAGCTGGTTAAGACCTACCAACAAAGACCAGATTGATCAGGATGGAAGCTTGGGTAAGCTAGTGGGCTGGTCTTTGCTAGTTTAAGATGGAAGTAGCTGGTTTAAGCTGGTTCCACAGTCTGGTTTTAGTGGGTTTAACAGGCTGGTTTTAGAGGGACCAACTTTTTAGGTGGTCAAGCTAGCTAAGACCCACCAACTTAGACCCAGTTGACCAGACTGAAAGCTTGAGTAAGGTGGTTTATTGATCTTTGCTGGTTTAATATGGAAGTACCTGGTTTTTGCTGGTCTCACAGTCTGGTTTTAGCAAGTTTAATAGGCTAGCTTTAGAGGGGCTTAGGCCACTTTTTTAGCCATCAAGCTGGTTAAGACCTACCAACTAAGACCAGATTGATCAGGATGGAAGCTTGGGTAAGCTAGTGGGCTGGTCTTTGCTAGTTTAAGATGGAAGTAGCTGGTTTTAGCTGGTTCCACAGTCTGGTTTTAGTGGGTTTAACAGGCTGGTTTTAGAGGGACCAACTTTTTTAGGTGGTCAAGCTAGCTAAGACCTACCAAGTAAGACCAGGTTGACCAGACTACAAGCTTGGTTAAGCTGGTTGGCTGATCTTTGATTTTAGATGAAAGTAGCTGTTTTTGCTGGTCTCACAGTCTTATTTTAGCTGGTTTAACAGGCTGGCTGATCTTTGCTGGTTTGAGATGGAAGTAGATGTTTCTTGCTGGTCTCACAGTCTTATTTTAGCTGATTTAACAGGCTGGCTTAAGAGGGGCTTTGGACACTTTTTTAGCCGTCAAGCTGGTTAAGACCCACCAACTAAGACTATGTTGAAAAGCTTGGGCAAGCTGGTTGGCTGTTTTTTGCTGGTTTGAGATGGAAGTAGCTGGTTTTAGCTTGTATCACAGTCTGATTTAGCTGGTTTAACAGGCTGGTTTTGGCCACTTTTTTAGCTGGTCAAGGCAAGCTAGCTAAGATCTACCAACGAAGACCAGGTTGACCAGGCTAGAATCTTGGGTAAGCTGGTTGGCTGGTCTTTGCTGGTTAGAGATGGAAGTAGCTGGTTTAAGCTGGTCTCCCAGCCTGGTTTAAGCTGGTGAAGCAGAGGTTTTAAGGGTGTTTTGGCCACGTAAAACCAGCCTAAGCTCTCCCAGCATAGTTGTTTCAACAGGGTAAGTTTATTTCCAACAGATGTTGCTTCATTTAAATAAATAACCATGAGAATAAGCAATATTGACAGTGATGTTTTTCCTGGCGAATGCTCCTGATAAATTCATCTCTAAATCAGGAAAACAAAAGCTACTTACATGTGAACGGATGCAATTCATTTGCATTAGCCTAATAGATACAAGGCATCTAATGAAGTGAAATGCAATAATAACAGGATTCATATTTAGACACGACAAACCATTTATTTGCGAGAGGAAAATCAATTTAAAAATGAATCTCATCTCTCTGCAGCTCTCTGTGGTGGCGACCTGTCGGGCCCCAGCGGCGTTATTCTGTCTCCAAACTGGCCCGAGTGGTACGGCGAGGGTGAAGACTGCAGCTGGAGGATTCACGTCGGCGAGGACAAACGCGTCCTGCTCGACGTGCAGCTGTAAGTTAATCTGTGCTGAGAACAGCAGCAAGGTCTGGTGGTTGACGCGTCAAACCGCTACAGAATTGGAATAAAGCCTGCAGAAATGCTGAATGCGGTGACTCACCCGAGCACTTGAATGACTCGTTCGTTTTCTAATCTGCTCCCACGCAAACCCTCTCGCTCTTTCTCTCTTTTTCTCATTAGCTTGAACCTGAGCGACAGTGATATGTTAACTATTTTGGATGGGGACGAGGTCACAACACGTATTTTGGGCCAGTTTGTAGGAGGCACCAGCCCGTTTAAGATGTCCTCCTCGACTCCTGACCTCACCGTCACTTTCCATTCAGACCCAGCCGGTCTGGTGTTTGGAAAGGGCGAGGGCTTCATCATCAACTACATAGGTAAGGGCACTCAAGCCCAAAACAGGTGTAGGTCTGTGATCTCAATTAGAATGAAGCAAGTTTTGTGTTTTTTGGGGCGGTTTTCCATCCCAATAGACACGTTTTACGTCCATCGTCTCTTTATCTTTTAAAGACACACTTTATATTCAAACCTTTACTTTAGTTTAAACATTATGGAGAGCTTTAGTCCAGGTCTTTCTTTTTAAATTACCTTGACCGATCCATTATGTTCTCAAGCCTTCGACTTGCATTTCAATCAATCTTTTCTTTCACAGGCGTAAGTATTTTCAGATCTTGAAATTTCTCTTCTCCTACTATGCTGGCTGCCCTCGTTCACTCACATTTACTTTCTATCTCTCCCACACACACATTATACACACAATCTCCACTGATAGCTTAAACTAAAGAGACACACAGATAGTCTTTTATGTGAATATAATGGTAGTCGATGCAGTTCCCTGATGAATAAAGGTCACTGATGTTCAATGAATTCACAGTAGTGAACAAACCGTAAATCGAATGCACATGGAAATTAAAGAAAACTTAATTAGCTCGGAGATTACTTCTCATTCATTTAGATTTACATTTATACCACGGGCTTTTGAAATCTTTATTCTGATTGGCTGAGAAGTGTTCAATAAGTGTTGATTATTTTTCAATAAACCGCACACCTACCCTTTTAAATGCCTTAAAAATAGGCAACAGAGCAATGTTTGTGCAACCGTGGTATAAGAGGAAAAATTTACTCCGGTCCTTTGAATTATTTTTAAAATAATGCACATCGTCGTGCCACACTACCACCTTGGATGTGCACTATTTTTGAATATTTCAATTATTCCTTACTTATGTGACTTACAGTGCATTATACACTGCAAAAAAGGATTTTCAAGAAAAAAAATCATAGTAAAAATATCAAAAAATTCTTAAATTAAGATGCTTTTTCTTGATGAGCAAAACGACCCAAGAAAATAAGTCTAGTTTTTAGACCAAAAATATCAAATTTAAGTGATTTTGTGCATAAAATAAGCAATAAAAAAATCTGCCAATGGGGTAAGCTAATTTTTCGTGAATTTTGCTTGAATTTAGTGTTTAAGAAAAATGTTCAAGATTTTTTTGCTTACCCCATTGGCAGATTTTTTTTTGTGCTTTTTTTATGCACAAAATCACTTAAATTTGATATTTTTTTACTAAAAACTAGACTTATTTTCTTGGGTCGTTTTGCTCATCAAGAAAAAGCATCTTTAAATTTTTTTAGATATTTTTACTGAAAACAAGACAAAAATACTAAGAAATGTTTTTCTTGAAAATCATTTTTTGCAGTGTAAACTGCAAAAAAATACTTTCTTACTTATTATTTTTGTCTTGTTTTAAGTAAAAATTCTTAAATCAGCATGCATTTTCCTGATGAGCAAATTACCTAAAAAATAAGTCTAGATTTTAGACCAAAAATATAAAATTTGAGTGAATTTGTGCATAAAACAAGAAAAAAAATCTGCCAATGGGGTATGAAAATAACTTTTTCCTTAAACACTTTGGCAGACTTTTTTGCTTGTTTTATGTACAAATTCACTTAAATTTTATAACTTAGTATTTTGTCTTGTTTACAGTAGAAATATAAAAAAATTAAAACAAGTTGCATTTTCGTAATAAGCAAAATGACCTAAGAAAATAAGTCTAGTTTTTAGACAGACAATAAACAATTTAAGTGAATTTATGCTTAAAACAAGCAAAAAAATTATCTGCCAATGTGCTAAGAAATTTTTTCTTGAATTAGGTGTTTAAATAAAAAGTAAACTTATTTCAAGATATTTTTTCTTACCCCATTGGTTGGTCTAAAAACTAGACTTATTTTCCTGGGTCATTTTGCTCATCAAGAAAAAGCATCCTAACCTAAGAATCTTTAGACATTTTTTCTGAAAACAAGACAAAAATACCAAGAACATTTTTCTTGAAAATAATTTTTTGCAGTGTAGGTAATTTTGCTCATCAAGAAAATGCATCTTGATTTTATAATTTTTAGATATTTGTACTGAAAACACTAGCTAAGAAAGTCCTTTTTTGCATGCATTTTATCAGTATGTGTATTCCCTGGGTTTGAACCTATGATTTTTTGAACTGCTAACACAATACCAATTAAGCTACAGGAACACTTTCTACATGAATGTGTGCAGAGTGCTCCGAATAATTAGCCTCCTGGAAAACTTTTGAATCCCTGATGCCATTTATGTAAAAATAAAATTGCTCAGACAATTTTTTGCCAACTTCAGGGCGCTTAGCACTGACACATTGAGCCGTCACGCCTGTGTGGGCGACACAAGCTAAAGTCTGTCTCATTTTATAATCCCAAGAGGCCAAAAATAAAATTCGACTAGATTTTTATACTGTCTGAATAAAATGCCTTAATATTTATTCATGCATTACTACTGTATGCGCTTGTTAGGGCATTGCTTGCTGGGTGCTTGCTATCTTTGTATATCACGTTTACCAACACACATTGTTCCTAAGCAGCATTATTGAAGAATAGTACCTTACAAATCCCCACATGATTTAAGGTAACTATCGTGGCTGTAGCACAAACAGTGCTGAAGAGTTATGTGTATGGGTTGCTTACACCATTTTGCTAACATAGATACTTGATTTTTTTCAGAGGTGTCACGCAATGACTCGTGTCCGGACCTGCCTGAGATCCAGAACGGATGGAAGACCACATCTCACGCTGCGTTGGTGCGAGGTGCCCGCATCACGTACCAGTGCGACCCGGGCTACGACCTGGTGGGCAGTGAAACGCTTACCTGTCAGGTGGACCTCAGCTGGAACACCCAGCCTCCCTTTTGTGAAAAGAGTGAGTCAAGCACTGCTGGCAGAATCGCTAATAAGAGTCCAGGGAATTTTATTTTAAGCTAATTCAAATGTCAACCATCTCATTTCGGTCTCTTTTTCTCCCTTGTCTCGTTAGTTATGTACTGCACAGACCCGGGTCACGTGGAACATTCCACACGTACGCTGTCTGATCCCAAACTGCTCGTTGGCACCACCATCCAATACAGCTGCATTCCCGGATTCGTCCTGCAGGGCGGCGCCACACTCACCTGCTACGGTCGTGAGCCTGGAACTCCCGTGTGGACGTCTCGTTTGCCGCATTGTGTTTGTGAGTTTGCACAAACGTTTTGGTAGATCACTATCATTATCTTCTCATTTAAAACTTATGCCTGTATTATATCTCTTTGTATTAGCGGAGGAGTCTGTGTCCTGTGAAAATCCAGGACTTCCTGACAATGGCTACCAGATTCTGTCTAAAAGACTTTATCTGCCCGGAGAGTCTCTAACATTTATGTGCTACCAAGGCTATGAGCTAATTGGTGAGATGGCAATCAAGTGCATTCTGGGAAATCCCTCTTTTTGGAGTGGGCCATTACCACTTTGCAAAGGTAAGATTTAGAGAAAATTTGCATTGCATATAATCACTGTTAACTACATTGTGCTCATTAGTTTACAGTAACCTTGCAAAATATGTTATAATAGAGATTGCAACTATTGCATTTAGTTTTTTATTACTACCTTGAGGACAAATATTTACATGCAGCATACAAACATATACATAAAGTTTATGTTAGGTAGTAGGGCTGGGTATCAATTCAGATGTTCCAGATCGATTCGATTTCGATTTACACGCTATCGATTCGATTTCGATTCCAGTTCTCGGGTCGGTTTTTATACTCGATTCTAGATTCAACTTAATGAATATCGATTTAATACAAATACTATATTAATAAAAAAGAACAGTGAACAGCAGTTTACAAGTGGGTAAACTATCGTCGTCGTCTTGCTTGCGAAATCTAAAATGCTTCCATACCTTTGACTTTTTATGTGAAGTTGGCATCAGCGTCGATGAAGCGCATAAAACCGCCATTTTAAGCAATGAATGAATGAATGACAGGCTCGCCTCTCGCTCCTTGGTAACATCACGCAAGGCAAAAAAGAGGGTGACATCTAGTGAAGAAGACTAGTAATTAGATTAACGTTAATCTTACGTTCAATGTTTGTGGAAATAAATATGAAAGAAAAAATCGATTCTGCTCTTTGAGAATCGATTTTGAATTAAAAAAAGATTAATTGAAAAATACTTTTTTTTTGCCCAGCCCTATTAGGTAGAGTATGTAAACATTTCAACAGAATAATCAGGTATTATATCTAGGGCCACATAACGATCGAAAACTAATCGTTTGCAGAATAAAAGTTTTTGTTTACATCATATATGTGTGTGTATTGTGTATAATAATTATGTATATAAAATACACACACATGCATGTATATATTTAAGAAATATATACATGTATATACATTTTTATATTTATATATAATTTATATTGTATATAAATATGAATACTTAATATATACACATATTTTTCCTACAATTGTACATTCATGTGTGTTGATAATTTATATATACACGTTATATATAAATTATTATACACAGTACACACACATATATATGATGTAAACAAAAACATTTATTCTGAAAGTGATTAGTTGTGATTAATTGTTAGACAGCCCTAATATTAATAATCATTTTGTCTTGTCGAATAGTTATAAAAATATGTGATTATCTTTTAAGGGGCAGTACTAGGACTGCGTTACGATACTGAAACGATATCGACAAAATGTGATATATTTAATAACTTGCCTATTAATACTACTTTATATGCAATGTTTTAAGGTCGTAAAATCTATTTGAAATTTATTTAAACATTTCTTAAAACTGAAAATTATTTAACAAACAAACATTTTTTTCTCTTCTTTCTGATGACAGTTTATTTTTTCCAAAATGTTAACAATAATCACCTTTTAAAGTATTCAAATAATTCAGTCATCGCAAACTATTGCAATATGCACATCTGTGATATTTTCGAAATATTGTGGCACCCTAGACCAGTGGTTCCCAAACTTTTTCAGCGTGCGGCCCCCCTTGTAAACGATGCATTCCTTCGCGGCCCCCCAAAGAAAATTTGTGACAAAAACTGTTCTAAAATTATACAAAAAAGTAGTGCTTTTGGTTAGCAGCCTTATTTTTTTAGGTTTATTTACACAGAATTCATGATAAATTAATGTATTTCATAAAATGTCATAAAACTGGGGCCCCCCTGGCTCCATCTCGCGGCCCCCAGTTTGAAAACCACTGCCCTAGACGGTACGGCTCTTATATAGAAAACAGAATGCAGTTTTGCCTTATTTATTTTTATTGCATTATATATCGGACAATATATTATACATTAAAAAGTGTTTTTATTTATCAGGCACTCATGAATGCTCCGGTAATCATGCATTAGAAGGTAAGTTTTATTATTAATTCGATCAATGCATAGTAAAGTAGCTTGTCTACATTGAAAAAAAAAATGCAGCATGAAGTTAAAACAACTTGATTTGCAAGTCAATTCAACCTACTGTTTTAAGTTTTGACCTGTTATAAGTTGACATAACTTATAATAACAAGTTGAAATTGTTTAACTTAATTTGTTAATGACATAAAATATATGCTGCATTTTTTACAGTGCATGGTATTGCAAGCGCAATTATAATATATTATAATGTAAAGTTATCCTTATATTCCATCTAGTGGCTAAGGCCGCGACCGATTCCTCTTTTGATGGAGGGAGCATGGCTCTAGTCATATTTATACTGGTGCTGCTGGTATCTGTTTTAGTGGGAGGGGCCTACCTCTATGTCACAAGGTGAGTAATGTGATGCTGGACTAATATGAAGCTGTCATGTAAATAATTTAGCTATTAAATTGAAACTGGAAGTGCTGCTTCCTCATAAGAAAACTAGACTACAGCATCAGTTGTGATTTTAAGTTTTAAAACGCCACCTACTGGTCATAACATTGAATTGTGCACATCCACATTACACAAGAGTCACTCCACCAAGGGATCATGTAAGATTAGAGTAGATAAAAAAGTACACTGCAAAAAATGAAAAAAATCTTAGTATTTTTGTCTTGTTTTCAGTAAAAATATCTAAAAATTCTAAAATTAAGATGCTTTTTCTTGATGAGCAAAATGACCCAAGAAAATAAGTCTAGTTTTTGGACCAAAAATATCAAATTTGAGTGATTTTGTGCATAAAACAAAATGGGGTAAGCACATTTTTCTTGAATTTAGTGTTTTATGCACAAAATCACTTAAATTTGATATTTCTGGTGTAAAAACTAGACTTATTTTCTTGGGTCATTTTGCTCATCAAGAAAAAGCATCTTAATTTAAGAATTTTTAGATGTTTTTTACTGAAAACAAGACAAAAATACTAAGAATTTTTTTCCTGAAAATATTTTTTTGCTGTGCATATCTTATCTGTTCTTGCATGGCGCTAGCAATGCCAGGGTCATGGGTTTGATTCCCAGTTTATATACTACTAATAAACCAGTCATAAGTTGCACGGGTATATTTAAAGCAATAGCCAACAATACATTGTATGGGTCAAAATTATTGAATATTTTATGCCAGCAATCATTAGGATATTAAGTAAAAATGATGCTCCATGAAGATATTTTGTACATTTCCTACTGTAAATATATGAAAATTGTATTTATCATTAGTAAAATGTGTTGCTAAGGACTTTAAAGGTGATTTCTCAATATTTTTATTTTTTGCATCCTTACAGTCTAGATTTTCAAATATTGTTCTATCCTAAAAAACGCCAATAGAGAGCTTATTTATTTAGCTTTCCGAGTATGTGTATATTTATAAGCTTTGGATAAAAGCATTTGTCAAATGATGGTGTAAATGTAAGTGTGTTAAAAGACCCTCATCGGCACATCTCTATTATTATAATAACAACATTTCAATGTATGCTTTTTACTGACATGCACTAAAGGAAAAATTACCAGATAATCTCTTCTCTTTCCAGGTGCCGGTATCATTCGAACCTGAGACTGCCTCTCATGTATCCTCATCCTTACAGTCAAATCACAGTGGAAACTGAGTTTGACAACCCTCTTTACGAGACCGGAGGGGTGAGAGTCTCTTTCATAAAATTATAAAATGATGAGCTAATGCTATTACTTGTCTAAGCAATCCCCGGGCGGATAATAAAAGGGTTGAGCAAACGCACATTGAAGAAGGTCCCAAAATATCCAACAACACACAGCAATGCCACAGGCAACCATCCACAACAACCTATAGCATCATTGTGCCATTGAATTTTCCATTCATTTACTTTAAACTGTGTTATCATATTGCAAGATTAACTTTTAGGGTGTCTTTGTTGACTTTCTTTTACAGGACACGAGAGAATACGAGGTGTCCATATGAAGAGGCCTACAGATACATCCTGTATTGCTCCAGCGCTTAGAGGAAGTGATGTAAATAGCTCCTGACAATTTCCACTTTCCCCGCCTCCCCAACCTCCAGAGAAACGTTCATCAGTCGATCGATCGAGAAAGGGTCGTGAATGGAGATTGTGTCAGGAGGGGCTGTGAAACAGGAAGTATCAGAAATTGGTTGGCCAGTAAAATTTACTGTGTGGTTTAACGGCACGTTTGCACTCGCAGCGGGAGGTTTTCATTGTAACATTCAAAACGTGTGTACCGTATGTGTGAGCGTATATGTGTGATATGACAAAACGAGAGGAAACGGGCGATTTCGCACATTGTTCTCGCGCCACAACGCCTCGACTTACGGGACCTGGAGTATGTGAAGCGATCTAAAGGGATTGTGGTGGCGCTGTCTGTGTCTTTCTGTGGCCCGTCCTGCCTGCTGTCATTTTTAAGTCTTTGTACTTAGAGCAGTTTGTAGTGCAGGATTAAAGTAGTATTTTTCCCTGCAAGTGATGTCACGGTACAGCAGAGAGAAAATATGTATTTATTTTGAAGTATGTGTGAAATGTTCTCTGCTGGTTAATGAATACTTCATTTTGGAGATCAAGAAAAAAAATGTAACAGATTTCTCTAAGGAAATGTTTAAAAAAAACTAATAAATACATATAAATCTTTTTTTAATACTGATGTGTCTTGATTTCTTTTGTTTTCAAAAGGTTGAATATAAAGGTTTTTTAAACACAAAAGAAGATATTTTGATACATGACGGTAAGCAGACAGTTGATGGGACCCATTGACTTCCATAGTAGAAAAAACGAATACCATTGACGTCAATACCACCAACTGTGTGCTAACCTGTATGAGTTTATTTTTTTCTGTTAAATACAAAAAATATATATTTTGATAAATGATGGTAAGCACACGGTTGGCGGCGCCCATTGACTTCCATAGTAGGAAAAACAAATGTCGTAGGGGTCAATACCACCAACTGTGTGCTTACCTGTATGAGTTTTAAACACAAAAGAAGATTTTTTTTAATAAATGATGGTAAACATACAGTTGGCGGCACCCATTGACTTCCATAGTAGGATAAACAAATACTATGGATGTCAATGGCTGCCATCAACGCTGTACTTGCTTACCCATATGAGTTTCTTTCTTTTGTTTTACACAAAAAAGATATTTTGATAAATTATGGTAAGCAGACAGTTGACGGCACCCATTGACCTCCATAGTAGAAAAAACAAATACCATGGAAGTCAATGTGTACCATAAACTATGTGCTTACCTGTATGAGATTCTTTCTTCTGTTGAACACAAAAGAGGATATTTTTATAAAAGATAGTAACTAAACAGTTGACGGTACCCATTGACTTCCATAGTAGAAAAAACGCATAATATGGATGTCAATGGGTACCATCAACTGTGTGCCTACCCTTCTAAGTTTCTTTCTTCTGTTGAACACAAAAGAAGATATTTTGATAAATTATAGTAAGCAGACAGTTGACGGCACCCATTGACTTCCATAGTAGGATAAACAAATACTATGGATGTCAATGGGTACCATCAACTGTGTGCTTTCTTACTTATATGAGTTTCTTTCTTTTGTTGAACACAAAAAAGATATTTTAATAAATGATGGTAAGCAGACAGTTAACGCCACCCATGGTATTTGCTTTTCCTACTATGGAAGTCAATGGGTACCACCAACTATGTGCTTACCTGTGTGAGATTCTTTCGTCTGTTAAATACAAAAAAGATATTTTGATAAATGATGGTAAGCAAGCACACTGTTGACGGCACCCATTGACTTCCATAGTAGAATAAACAAATACTATGGAAGTCAATGGGTACCATCAACTGTGTGCTTACCTGTATGAGTTTCTTTCTTCTGTTGAACACAAAAGAAGATAATTTGATAAAAGATAGTAACCAAACAGTTGACTGTTACCATTGACTTCCATAGTAGGAAAAACAAGTACTATGGATTTCAATGGGTACCATCAACTGTGTGCTTACCGGTATGAGTTTATTTTATTTGTTGAACACAAAAGAAGATATTTTGATAAATTATGGCAAGCAGACAGTTGACCGCACCCATTGACTTCTATAGTAGGAAAAACAAATACCATGGAAGTCAATAGGTACCATCAACTGTGTGCTTACCTGTATGAGTTTCTTTGTTCTGTTTACACCAAAAAAGGAGGTATTTTGATAAATTATGGTAAGCAGACAGTTCACACCACCCATTGATTTCCATAGTAGGAAAGGCAAGTACCGTGGAAGTCACTGGGTACCATCAACTATGTGCTTACCTGTGTAAGATTCTTTCGTCTGTTAAATACAAAAAGATATTTTGATAAATGATGGTAAGCAGGCACACTGTTGACGGCACCCATTGACTTCCATAGTAGAAAAAACAAATACTATGGAGGTCAATGGGTGCCATCAACTGTGTGCTTACCAGTACGATTTTTAAACACAAAAGAAGATATTTTAATAAATGATGGTAAGTACATAGTTGTCAGCATTCAGCACCCATTGACTTCCATAGTAGAAAAAACAAATACTATGGAAGTCAATGTGTACCATCAACTGTGTGCTTACCTGTATGAGTTTGTTTCTTCTGTTGACCACAAAAGAAGATATTTTGATAAAAGATTATAACTAAACAGTTTACTGTTACCATTGACTTTCATAGTAGGATAAACTAATTCCATTGAAGTCAATGGGTACCATTGAGTTGTGTGCTTACCTGTATGAGATTTTTTCATCTGTTAACTACAACAAAAAAAGATATTTTGATAAATGATGGTAAGCCCACAGTTGACGGCACCCATTGACACCCAAGTATTTGTTTATCCTACTATAGAAGCCAATGGGTACCATTAACTGTGTACTTACTATCAAATCTTTTGTGTTTAACCGAATAAAGAAACAACATAATTTTCATTTTTGGCTGAACTATCCCTTTATGTCTCCAGTATCTCAGATGTTTATCATATCAAAAAGCCTTCAGTAGTCTCTAAAGTCATATATTTCAATAGGACATTTTTCATAACAAGACTAACTGGTTAGAGGTACACTATGTGATATGTAATGTTAACATATCCGTTTCTAATAAATCTGACAACTTAAAGAGCCATAACCTTCCGTTTTCTGAGCTACAAATGAGCAACATCCTACATCTAATGCAACACATTTGCACTAACAGCCTCCCACTTGCGGTTCACTCGCACAAAAGTTGTGTTTTCAAAGTGAAAGCATTTTTTTTATTCTCAGTCCACCCATTTCCTTTTATTGTTTGATTTTCGTTTGTAGATGACATTCTTTCACATTACTATCAGAAATGATTTTGTGTTTGCCAAGAATCATTTAGCCGTGTACTTTGACTTCACAGCGTTATGTCAGAGATATGCAGGAAATTCGATGTTGAGACCTTTGCATGTTTTGCAAATGAGAACGTGTTGTGGTTGTTTCAGGGAAGATCTTAACGTTCACTTCCTGTTCCTGAACTCTTCTTTCTGAACTGACTGACTAATAACTTTGGAGTTCATGCATGCACCATGCAGTTTTCATTGGCTCTTGTATGAAGGTACATATTTTTTGTGTTTTTTTAATGATGTAATTTTAATACTTGTGTGTCTATTCGTGTTTAGTTTCTCTTGTTTATCAGTGTTTAATCAAACCTGTTTTTCAAGTCCATGACCAAAAGAATTTCAGTATGCTGTGTGACTTTTAAACAATGCTGTATGAGTCAAGTAATGAGTAATGAATCACAACAGAGTCTGTGCTTCCTGTAACCTGCCAACACAACAGATTAATCAAGTTTGATCACTAGTGTGTTTATACTTAATCATTGAAATTTACAGGCATTTTCTTTGCAATGTCTTAGAGTGATGCGACTGTCAGTCAAACGAGGGGCTTCACTCCTGTTTACCGTGTTTGGAGTTTTCGTACTAACTAGAACCCTCTACACTGTGCTAATATGCCACGAGCCAGCTTCCAGAAGACGTCTGGTGTCTGTCCTGGTTAAAAACTTTAACCAAACAGAATACCGTTACAACCAGAACACTCCTATTGTGTTTGTGGGTGGGTTTCCTCGGTCTGGGACCACCCTTATGCGTGCCATGCTGGATGCCCACCCTGACATCCGCTGCGGGGAGGAGACCCGGGTGATACCCAGACTGCTGTCTTTGCGGCAGAGCTGGGGACGATTGAGTGATGAGCGCCGGGCACTGGATGAAGAAGGGATCAGCCAGAAGATGCTGGACGACGCCACCATGGCTTTCATACTGGAGATCATTGCGCGTCACGGAGAACCTGCACCGTTACTGTGCAATAAAGACCCCTTTACACTGAAGAGTGCTGTTTATCTGTCACACCTTTTTCCCAAGTAAGAGACCTCATCAGTTTTATGTTGAATAGTCTAAAAGTCAAATAATTTATGGTATTTCCAAATTTTAATTCACTCACTACAAAATGTTGGGTTATTTTCAACCCAGCGTTGAATTAAAAAAGGCCAGTCCATTGGGTTGTAATTTTATCTATGCTGGGTTGTTTTAATCCATTGTTGGGTCAAATAAAAACATATAGGTTAGGAACCCAACGGCTGGGCTTGTCCCTTTTTGACCCAATGATGGGTTGAAAATAACCCAACATTTTTTTAAATAGTTTTTATACCGTAGTAACTTTCTAAAGCTTCTGCTTACATGCTTGAAATTAGTTTTGCTGACTTATATAAACTAGCGACACAATACTTTTTTTCACAAAACTACACTTTGAAATGTATAAATTGGACTGGGTAGTGAAAAATCAAAAGTGTGCAGAGATTTAATCCAGAAAAAAGGTGGGTACTTTAATGGGGTGGTTCTCAAACTAGGGCGGTGGACCCACCTTGCAGGGCATGAGATTGTGCCAGGGGGACCCAGTTTAATGTCATTTTAGAATACATTAATTAATCATACATTTTGTGCAATTAAACATCAAAATATGGCTCAAAATAATGCTATTAACCAACAGAATTGCATTGTATAATATGATATGTTTTGTTTAATTCAGATTTTAAGTTTGAGATTGTTTCATGTCATGGATTTTCTTTGGAGGGGGGCTGCGTAGATCAGTTTAAGAACCACTACTTTAATGAAACTATGAAATAACTTAAATACTTTACTATTACTGCACAATATGTTCAAACAAATGTTCTGACTGACACTGTATACATAGTAAAATCAATTCAAATGTTTCCACTATTAGAAAAAATGTTTTTATAAGCAACTACCAGAAATGCATCACTGCGAAAAATGACTTTCACACTTACACTGCAAAAAAATGATTTTCTTACTTAGTATTTTTGTCTTGTTTTCAGTAAAAATATCTTAAAATTCTCAAGTTAAGATGTATTTTCTTGATGTGCAAAATGAACTAGGCAAATAAGTCTAGTTTTTAGACAAAAATATAAAATTTAAGCAAATTTGTGCTTAAATAAGCAACAAAAACATCTGCCAATGAAATAAGAAACTTTTTTAATTAAGCGTTTAGGAAAAAAGTTAACTTATTTCAAGAAAAACATTTCTTACCCCATTTGCAGATTTTTTTGGTTGTTTTATGCACAGAATCACTTAAATTTGATATTTTTGGTCCAAAAACGAAACTTATTTTCTTGGGTCGTTTTGCTCATCGGGAAGGAGCATCTTACTTTGAGAACTTGTCGATATTTTTGCTGAAAACAGGACAAAAAGACTAAGATTTTTTTCTTGAAAATCATTTTTTGCAGTGTGCCAATGGAGTACAAAAAAAATCTTTAAATAAGATTTCTTTTTTCTTAAACACTTAATTCAAACTACATTTTCTCACCCCATTGGCAGATATTTTAGCTTGTTTCAAGCTCAAATTCACTTAAATTGTATATTTTTTGTCTAAAAACTAGACTTATTTTCTTGGGTCGTTTTGCCTATCAAGAAAATGTATCTTGATTTAGGAATTTTTAGATATGTTTACTGGAAAAAAGACAAAAATACTATGTAAGAAACTCATCTTTTGCAGTGTAAATCTTACTGCTGAAACATTACTCTCAGAAAAAATACAAACAAAAAGCTGTCACTGGGGCAGCACCCTTTCAAATAAAGTATACCGTTATACCAAAAAAGTCAAAATTAGCAATTTAAAGGAAACCATTGGTACCAACTGTATACATATCTCTACCTAAATAGTACATTAGGATCTTTTTTAAAGGCCCACTGAAGTGCCATGGACTGTGCAACGTTATTTGATGTTGAACGTAACTATCAAGAAGACCCTCCCCCTTTTTTTAAATAACCAATAGTGTTTCATTTTTTGCACAGTCCAGCAAAGACATACTGTAACAAAGCCTAGGGGGTGGGACGCTTCAGCATCTCAAGAGCATTTGATTGGGCAGGAAATTTGTTATAAATGTCATAAAAAGTCTAGATTTTTTTAGCGCATGTGCCAACTGTAGGTTTTGAATGCTTATATCTTCTGTATGAGAATTTTGTTTGGTGTTTTGGACCATACCAGTTTACATTTAACATATTTATACTAAAAGGAAAAAAGTTTCATTTTAATTTCATGGGGACTTTAAGGGTAGTGATAGGCCGGTATAATGCCTTGGCCGGTATATTGGCCGATATTTTGATTATTTATTTATTTATTTTAAATTATCATCCGATACATAACTTTCTGTTTCTTATATTTGTTGTTCATAATGAAAAGACACTTAGATATAAAGCCAAAGTCTGACAGACAGTAAAATGACCAATCAAATGACCATTTGCTTTCCCAATATCGGTATTGAGGAACCATTGAGGTCAACCTAGTACCGTCCCACTGATAGCTTTTGTAAGATTTTTATCTAAGAGCGTGGCATTTTTACTATATATATTGAATAAATGTCTCTTATTTGCTCACTTTTCTTTATACCTTGACATCACAAATCACGTTTGTCATGATTTGCTTGATTCGACTGTCTTTAATCGAAATATCTAAAACAAAGGAAGCATCACTTTAACTACATTTTTTTTTACGTTAATTTCTATCATTTTTCAGCTCTAAATTTGTACTGATGCT
This sequence comes from Misgurnus anguillicaudatus, assembly GCF_027580225.2. Lineage (NCBI taxonomy): Eukaryota > Metazoa > Chordata > Actinopteri > Cypriniformes > Cobitidae > Misgurnus > Misgurnus anguillicaudatus. Next base: position 37,923,081 of record NC_073348.2, read on the forward strand.
GAGAGACGGTCGTGCATCGGTGCATTCTGTGATCTCCAGGCGAGTCACTATCGGTGGCTTTAACCTGTCCAGCTACAGGGACTGTTTGTCGAAATGGAACAGCGCAGTAGAAGCAATGTACTCCCAGTGCGTAGCTGTCGGCAGGAATCGGTGCATGACGGTACGGTACGAAGATCTGGTGCTGCAGCCACGCGCTACCATGCGGAACGTTCTGCGATTCCTGAATACGCGGTGGTATGAAGGGGTGCTTCACCACGAGGAGGCCATTGGGAAACCAGGAGGGGTGTCACTGTCTAAGTTGGGCTAAATTATATTTATTATATTCTTTAATATAAAACCGAATGTTTTGGGTATAGTATTTATTCTCACTATTCTGCTTTGTTTCAAGAACCGAACGTTCTACGGATCAGGTGATTAAACCCGTTAACCTGGAGGCTCTCACGCGCTGGGTGGGCCATATCCCAGGAGATGTCCAGGAAGACATGGAGAACATCGCACCAATCCTCCGCAGGCTGGGTTACAATCCCAATGCCAATCCTCCAGATTACGGTCAACCAGAACCTGAAGTGATCAACAACACACAGAGGGTATAGATGAACACATGTGATGAGTATGACGTGATGTCATCTCAGTTGTCATTTATTTATGTTCTTTATCTTTCACAGGTTTTGAGAGGAGACTTTAAAACTCCTGCAAGCTTGAAAAGATGGGCACAAGTAAATGCATGGTTTTTATCTCTGAAACCAAACTATATGGACATTTAAGCCATGCTTAAAAAGGTCTGAATTCATGGCATGAAATAATTCAGTATTTGGCTTTGTTGCAGCCAATGGTTGGGTCAAATATGAATAACCCAGCAAAGGTTTACTAAATTATATTATGGCCAGACCTAAGTGCCCAAATATTTGGGATGGTCCGACTCCGTACAGACATGTGTATTGCTTTTTTGTCTTTTTAAGAGTTACCATGTCTTTAAACCATGTTGAGAACAAATCAATTCAATGTTTTATTTCTCTTTTGTTTGACAGATACCTCAAAGACTCCAAGGTGACAGACACTGAATAGATTGCAATATTTGTCCTCCTTGGCTTTGAATAACCTCACCGGGCAGAGCAGGACAACTCTGAAACGGACATCTGTAAAGGATAACAGTATTATGCATTAGATGTGGTGCAACATAAGGGTCATGATGATTAAATGTATAGCTTAAATGCACTATAAGTTGCTTTGGATAAAAGCATCTGCCAAATGCATGTGTAAATCTAAATAGGAGCCAAAATTTTACAATGCAATGAACTGCAGTCACATGAAATGTCAATGTTTTGTGAAAGACATGTACGTGGTGAAACCTATTGTGTCATATAACATTTTGAATGACTGTAAAAGTAAATCTGCATTTTGCAGGTTAATCATTCTTGGATATATTTATAATCCTACTATTTTCTGCTGTACTCATGTTAGATGATGTTTATTTTTTCTGTAAAGGACTTTTTTCATTTACTGACACTGGACTTCCTGAACACCGCAGTGTTGTTTGAGGAAATGTGAAAACAAACTGTGACGTTGAGCTTGGTGACGCGCTGTTGCTATGTGAGCTCGTGCATTTGCCTGACCTACTTATTAAATTCAGTCATTTATTTCAGTGCCAAAACGTTTCTGAACCCTCAAAAGTGTATTATTTCAATCAATGATGAATTAATAAAAGACATTTAAATATTGTTTTTGTGTCATTAAATATTTGAAGTAAAAGCATTACAACACTGTCGACTCTGTGCAGTACAGAACATCAAATCACTCCGCCACTGCCCCAACCCCCACACAACACCGGAAAAAACGGTATAAATGTATTTTCACGGAAATGTATATTAAGTGTGTTGGTTTGTTAATTAGCAAAACACATTTGTTTTTGCTTACCGTTAAAGAAAAGCGTACAAAACGCGGATGGGTTCGATCGCAGCTGTTTAAATAGTGCACAGGGTGTAGCGGCGGAAGGATACAGCGCGTTCAATATAAATAGCAGCGCCTTTTGTTTTGAGCTGTTAGATTCGCCGCTGACAAGAGAAGAGAAGCTTTGTAACGTTGTGCTCATCCAGAAAGGAACATTTGTTTGTAAGTATGAAGTAAAATGTCCAAAATGACGCTAAATGTGTTGTTGTTTAAAAGCGAAAGCCTTTTTCCACAAAGTCAACTGCTTTGTTGGAAGATTATACAAGTTTAGTTACATTGTTTTCGCGCTACCGTGTTAGCTTCGTTGGCTAACCGGCCTGATGGGTTTTAGTAACTAACGTTAAATTAGCAGTGTTTAGTTTCGTATTTTTTTCGTAAGTCGTGTTAATATGTCGATGGTATTTTTCAGTTTCGATGTTACGTTACGTCAAGTAATCTGGCGGAAGATATTACCGCGAAACAGGACGGAAATGCTGCCGTATTCCGTTAATATCTTTATTTAACGTTTGTCAAACGTCGACAGTTAAAATTATTTTTCGAATTATAGAACATACGAGCCATTTTAATAATGTTCCCTTATATTAGGACTGTTCACTCTCTTTTTATGTGTGTGTTAATACGTCGCCATTTTGTTTAGTATCGCCCATTTTTGTTACACCCTGAGTCATGGTTGAGTCAGCAGGAATGGTTTACTCACCTGTCACGTGAGTGTAGGAAAAATAAGTGTCTTTGTAGTAAAGAACGTTCAAGAACTTCAAAAGGCTTGTGATCATTTTAACTGTTCATTGTATTAAATCAAAATTTTTACCATGACTATATAAAACATCAAATAAAATGAGGATAAGAGTTTGAATTTAATTATTGATTTCAATCTTTGACTTACTCCCAATATTAAACATATCCAGATTATATTTTACAAATAGTTTTTTACATTATGTAGGACAATTTTATGGTCTTGTATAGCTCAGTGATAGAGCATTGCTAAAGGTCATGGGTTCAAACCCAAGGAACGCGCACGCATACTGATAAAATGTATACCTTGTAATGCACTTTGGATAAAAGCCTCTGCCAAATGCATGAATTTTATATAAATGTTTAATGTAGAAAACGGTAAATTACAAAATACTTGAGCTGTTTTTCACGGGTATTTGGGTACTTTTGTTGAATTTAACATTAACGTTTCACAAACATTTCTTGTTTTCCAGTGTAAAGATGCAGATCTTTGTAAAGACCCTGACTGGCAAGACCATCACCCTTGAGGTTGAGCCAAGTGACACCATTGAAAATGTCAAGGCTAAGATTCAAGATAAGGAGGGCATCCCACCTGACCAGCAGAGGTTGATCTTTGCCGGCAAGCAGCTGGAAGATGGACGCACACTGTCTGACTACAACATCCAGAAGGAGTCCACCCTCCACTTGGTGCTCCGCCTCAGAGGTGGTATGCAGATCTTTGTCAAGACCCTGACTGGCAAGACCATCACTCTTGAGGTTGAGCCCAGTGACACCATTGAGAACGTCAAGGCTAAGATCCAAGATAAGGAGGGCATCCCACCTGACCAGCAGAGGTTGATCTTTGCCGGCAAGCAGCTGGAGGATGGACGCACATTGTCTGACTACAACATCCAGAAAGAATCAACTCTCCATCTTGTCCTGCGTCTGAGAGGTGGTATGCAGATCTTCGTCAAGACCCTGACTGGCAAGACCATCACTCTTGAGGTTGAGCCCAGTGACACCATTGAGAACGTCAAAGCTAAGATTCAGGACAAAGAAGGTATTCCCCCAGACCAGCAGCGTCTGATCTTTGCCGGAAAGCAGCTGGAAGATGGACGCACCCTGTCCGACTACAACATCCAGAAGGAGTCAACCCTCCATCTTGTCCTGCGTCTGAGAGGTGGTATGCAGATCTTCGTCAAGACCCTGACTGGCAAGACCATCACTCTTGAGGTTGAGCCCAGTGACACCATTGAGAACGTCAAAGCTAAGATCCAAGATAAGGAGGGCATCCCACCTGACCAGCAGAGGTTGATCTTTGCCGGCAAGCAGCTGGAAGATGGACGCACCCTGTCCGACTACAACATCCAAAAAGAGTCAACCCTCCATCTTGTCCTGCGTCTGAGAGGTGGTATGCAGATCTTCGTCAAGACCCTGACCGGCAAGACCATCACCCTTGAGGTTGAGCCAAGTGACACCATTGAGAACGTCAAAGCTAAGATTCAGGACAAAGAAGGTATTCCCCCAGACCAGCAGCGTCTGATCTTTGCCGGCAAGCAGCTGGAAGATGGTCGTACTTTGTCCGACTACAACATCCAAAAAGAGTCAACCCTCCATCTTGTCCTGCGTCTGCGAGGTGGTATGCAGATCTTCGTCAAGACCCTGACTGGCAAGACCATCACTCTTGAGGTTGAGCCCAGTGACACCATTGAGAACGTCAAGGCTAAGATCCAAGATAAGGAGGGCATTCCCCCAGACCAGCAGAGGTTGATCTTTGCTGGCAAGCAGCTGGAAGATGGACGCACCCTGTCCGACTACAACATCCAAAAAGAGTCAACCCTCCATCTTGTCCTGCGTCTGAGAGGTGGTATGCAGATCTTCGTCAAGACCCTGACTGGCAAGACCATCACTCTTGAGGTTGAGCCCAGTGACACCATTGAGAACGTCAAGGCTAAGATCCAGGACAAAGAAGGTATTCCCCCAGACCAGCAGCGTCTGATCTTTGCCGGCAAGCAGCTGGAAGATGGACGCACACTGTCTGACTACAACATCCAGAAGGAGTCCACCCTCCACTTGGTGCTCCGCCTCAGAGGTGGTATGCAGATCTTTGTCAAGACCCTGACTGGCAAGACCATCACTTTGGAAGTGGAGCCCAGTGACACCATTGAGAACGTCAAAGCTAAGATCCAAGATAAGGAGGGCATCCCACCTGACCAGCAGCGTCTGATCTTTGCCGGCAAGCAGCTGGAAGATGGTCGTACTCTGTCCGACTACAACATCCAAAAAGAGTCAACCCTCCATCTTGTCCTGCGTCTGAGAGGTGGTATGCAGATCTTCGTCAAGACCCTGACCGGCAAGACCATCACTCTTGAGGTTGAGCCCAGTGACACCATTGAGAACGTCAAGGCTAAGATCCAAGATAAGGAGGGCATCCCACCTGACCAGCAGCGTCTGATCTTTGCCGGCAAGCAGCTGGAAGATGGACGCACTCTGTCTGACTACAACATCCAGAAGGAGTCCACCCTTCATCTTGTCCTGCGTCTTCGTGGCGGCAACTAATCTGCACTTAATGTTTAAATCTTAAAATTGGTCAAGACCAAATTTTCCTGTATTCCCTGTTCTTATTGAGCATTCAATAAAGTTCTAGCATTCCACATTTGCTGTCTGTATTGTCTCTAAAAATTTAAGAAATTGGTCATATTTTAAATTATAGATTATTTGTAGAATAGTGTTATTCATAATAACTGTGAAAATGTGAGGGAGTTTTGAAATGTGTGGTTCGACTTCAAAAATACAAAAATTAACAAACTAGCATGCAACATGTGGTTGGGTAGCCCACATATAACTCTTGAAGTGGTCTTTTCTTTAGCGTGTTGTTTTACATCTATAACAAAGTGGTTTCTGTTCAGTCTTGCTGTTGTACAGTCTTTATATGGGACTCATTGAAGTTATAAGATCAGCCACTAGATGTCGACATTGATCAGGGAAAATGCATCTTACCATGAATAGTATACTCTTCTAAATCAAGGGTTTCCAACCCTGTTCCTGGAGGGCACCTGTCCTGCAGATTTTAATTCCAACCCCAATCAAACACTTAAAGTAGGGCTACCTAAAAAGAAGCAGGTTTGTTGGATTACGGTTGAAACTAAAATATGAAGCCTTCCAGGAACCAATTTTTGGGTTCTGGCCTCGCAAATACAGGTTACGTTCCTTTTGCCTTTTTGTGAAGTGTTGGTTTAACCTATTTTTGAATTTGTCAAACAAAACTGCTTGCTTGTAGTTCTAAACTAAAACTTGGCTATTTAAGATTATCTAAAGCTAATAATGATACAAATACTGTGAATGACAAATCAGATGAAATAACTATAAATTCTTTTAACTTGGTTTGTCATCCTCAATCAGTGTTACTTTTGGATTGATCTATCAGACTGTGAGATACTTTATACCCAAAATGATTAGTGCTGCAATAACTGTGGCGCTTTAAGTATTGAGCAACTTAAAGTATATACAAATCAACCTTTGTGTTAGCAGTCGAGATAACAATCCCACCACCACTACTGTGCCTAGCGTATTCAAATAGTCAAATATTTAATCTTATTTCCATTTACTTGTTTGCATTTGTTCTGTTTGTTTAAGATAAATATAAGCCTTTAGGAGCACTTTAGAGCACAACAAATCTTTACTAAGGAAATCCAGTTTTAGCTCTGCCACAGCTATAAAGACATCATACAAACAAAAGTATTCAGAGACCATGAAAATCATCTGCTTTATATACGCTATCTCACATGATCATATTAATGTCACACAAGGGCTACAGGAAAACTGGGGCTTGTATCAGTAATATAATGAATGAATTTTGAAATATTAAAAGGAAAACACTACTAAATAATTAAATTAAACTCAACATAATTAATGAGCAATATGTAAATGTTGGCTTCTAAATGAGAAATATGGCACAATGGTGATTAATAAAGAATGCAGCAATCCTGCATGGATGGTCTGTGTATTCATTTATTAATTTATCTTGCTTGGAATAATATTAAATATACCTACTGTAGTGATGCTCATTACAGCACAATGAATGTATTTAAAAAAATTAATGGTGTCATTTAACTTAAATTAAATTAATGTTTTGCATACCAGACATCATAAAAGCTCAACTGCACAACAACTCCAATACCAGACAGTGGTTTCGGTGCTGTGCAGTGTCATGAAACCAGCAAATATCTTTAATAATGTGTGGTTGATTGTGTTTGTCATGCCCTTTAGGATACCAATGTGAGCATATTTCTTATTTTGCTTTGCTGAATTGGTCTTGGTTTTAAAATTGCAATCACATGAACAGCCTGATCTTTTGATGTCAAATTTTCCATTCACCCTGTTTGACATTTTATACTTTAATGGCTCTCTAGGCTGTATTATCTCATACTGGAATGACTCTAATGATACAGTTCAGGAATGTATTAAAATAGCTGTATATTGTATATTTTTAAGCAGTCTGCAGGTGAATAAAGAGAATAAAGGGTGGGTTAAACCACATGACAGCCCAGTGGTTCTCAAACTTTTTCTGCGTGTGGTATACGGTGCATTCCTTCGCCCCCCCCCAAAGAAAATTTATGACAAAAACAGTTAATTAAACAAAACATATTAAATTATACAAAGTAGTGATGTTGGTTAGTAGCCTTATTTTTTTTGTTTAATTACACAAAATTTATGATAAATTAATGTATTTTATAAAGTCATACAGCTGGGGCTCCCCTGGCACTGTCTCGCGTCCCCCCTGGGGGCCCCGGACCCCAGTTTGAGAACCACTGACATAGCCTATACTGTATGTTTTGGCCCCTCCCATTTATAAGAAAATTAAATGCCTAGTCAGCAATTGTGTTATTTTATTTATCAGGGTATTATTTAAATTAAGTTTGTAGATCTCTCAATGCATCACAGGAGAAATTAGATGATAGGCTACTTGATGTTTCATTAAAAAGTTTTGAACAAATGTTGATTCCCCTACCCCCAAAAGCTTTTAAAATCATATCCAGGTCATCATATTACTTTAATATAAAATAATTATGATCTTTATCTTTCGGCTGTCATGCACTAAATAATTTGATCTATTTCGTAATATACCTGCTAAATTGGTTTCTATTTCTATTGGTTTTATTGGGAATTTAATTGGTTCTAATGGAATATGGCCCAAAACACACTACAGTGTATTGGTCTTTGTTGGTCTCTAATGGTATGTATTGGTTCTATGTACTGGTTCTAATGGAATAAGGCCCAAAACACACTACAGTGTTTAATGGTAAAAGCTAATGGTTCCTATTGGTATTTTAATGGGAACCATTAGAATTTTCTGTAATGGTCTTATTGTTGTTGTTTTTTCAGCAGGGATAGCATGCATTCAATTTTACTATAAATTTGCATATCAAATACAGCACTAGCCTACTGCAAGCTGTGCATGAAGTCCATTTAGGCTACATGTTCACATAGGGTGTGTACTATACTATAGGTTTTGGTTTAGTATTTTAGTCTTTGAAACAAATTTGACTGAAATTAGTTATTTTACATAAACACATTGGACTCCAAAAGTATTTAGAAACAGCTCTCTGTTTTGATAATAGGGTGATTTTTAATGAATTTTAATTCTTCATATTAACATATAGACATGTCTGACAACCAAGAAGTGTCTATATATTTCCACTCTTCATTCAGATTTTCCTTTCACTGCTCTTTATCGTCCACCATACGTAACTACATTATCCAGAATTCCCTGGTTTATGGGCGGAGCCATGAGCACTGTGGAGCCACGAGCACCGTAAACATGGCAATCCAAGAGCAAAACGCTTATAAAACTCGCTCGGACTTTAACTTTCCACACAGTTATACTGTAGTCAGTCATAAAGTTAAGAGAGCATTAATAACGCGATGACCAGAGTTTTATGGCTTCATTTATTAAGCTGAAAGTTTGTTCTCCTGTTGTGGAGTCTGTAGCGCTTTGACTTCAGTGGATTATAGAAAAATATTTATTGTTTGCATTTATTTGTAAAAGCGATTAGTTTGAAGTAAGGATGTGTCTATCTAAATCTACAACAGCGATTGTGCTTTTAGTTCTGGGAGGTTCGGCTGTGTTGTTCGGGACTGTCCTTGTGTTTGTCGGACCCATTATCATAGATGACCAAATAGTAAAGGTAAGACAGCTGTTACAAATGCTCCAATTAACGAATTGTTTAATGATTTTATTTGATCTGATTATCAGAGTTTGTGCGTTTTAAGCCCTTAATTTAAACAACATTTGCTTAGTCAGCCATAACATATTGTATCACATTCCACGTACATGAAACTGCAACAAAGTAACGGGTTTTAATGTTACATTGTTTAAATGTTACATTGTTTGGATGTTGCATTGTTTGGATGTTGCACTGTTTAAATGTTACACTGTTTAAATGTTACACTGTTTGAATGTTACACTGTTTGAATGTTACACTGTTTGAATGTTACACTGTTTGAATGTTACACTGTTTGAATGTTACACTGTTTGAATGTTACACTGTTTGAATGTTACACTGTTTGAATGTTACACTGTTTAAATCAGTGTAACATTAAAACAGTGTAACATTAAAACAGTGTAACATTAAAACAATGTTACACTGTTTTACTGTTACACTGTTTTACTGTTACACTGTTTTACTGTTACACTGTTTTACTGTTACACTGATTTACTGTTACACTGATTTACTGTTACACTGATTTGTTGCATTGTTTAAATAAACCTGTCGAACACAGCACAATTCACCACGTTACTCAATTGCTATTGAAAAATAACAAGTTTTGTTTGTTTTACGTGTCAACATATAAAATGTTTCTTCAATATATATATGTCGATAAAAGTATCTGCTAAATGAATAAATGTAAATTTGTCACTTGCATCTGATTGTACTATTCCACAAAATTGGTATGTAATGAATAAATCACACACTTTTATTATTTTCTTTCAATTAATATGATTGCATATGTACATTATGTAACATGTATAATATAAAATAATAAGATTTGAATGAATTAAGTATAGCATGAAGTCATACTGTTACTGTTAACCATATTTACGTACTTTATATATCTGCAGAATGTCCAGATTAATCCAAAGAATGATCTCACCTACACTATGTGGAAAGATATCCCAGTTCCCTTCTTTATGTCGGTGTATTTTTTCAATGTTCTCAATCCTGATGAGATCCTAAAGGGAGAGAAGCCTATGCTTCAACAGAGGGGTCCGTACGTCTACCGGTATGAATTTGGATTTTTTCCCCAAGATTATTTGAGGCGCTATTTTCTGTAAATCAGTACAAATATGAAGATTTTGGTTCCAAAACGCAATAAATCCGTTTTGACTAATTTGGGTAAAATGTGTTTTTTATACCAAGAAAGCGAGAAGATGAAAACCACTATTTTCTGTTACCGACTTTCAAATAGCATCTTTAGGTTATAAAAACATAAAAAATTAGAATTAGATTTTCGAAGATTTATTATTCAAACAGATTCTTTTTTCCGCAAAATGCAATTAAAAAGGTTTTTTAATGCTATAAATCTATTAAATAAATGTGCATTCATCTTTGTTATATTCATTTAGTTGACTAGTGGTATACATTGATTAAAAAAATTAACATTAATGCCATTAATCAATCTTACTTTGTCATATTAAGAGCACTGTCATTGCTGATCCCCTCGGGTAAGTGTGTTAACATGAATAAAGCTTGATGCTGATGTGTGAGAACAAGAAATAGCTGGCATTTTTCCTTCGCCAGTGCCTCTCACGTTAATTATTATAATTTGATGGCTTACGTTTCTTCCCTGCCAAAGCAAACCACCACAGGTTTATCAATGCCATCAAAATTACTATTTTGTTTTTTTAGATGAGGAAAACTAGGATTTTGTGTGTATTTAAAGCACCACCATTATTGTTTAAAACACGTGGAATGGTGCGCTGTGATTGGTTGAGCAGATTTATTGCATTCTGCAGAGAAGGAGGACTGGTATTTGTCGCGGTTTGGGAAAAAGGGAGAAAAGATGACAGAATAACACGGCGGATATCAAATTTGGTAGTGCTGCCTCATGATTTTGGCGGTAACAAAATTTTTAATAGCGTTTATCACATTTTGGAACCAAACTCTTCACATTTTATTTTCTTTAAAGCAGAAATAAATATTATGAAGTGTACTTTAAATAACTTGACCTGACTGGCATATAACGTGTCTGTTGATGTTCAAACGTGTAGGCAAACACTCCAAAGCCTTGAAGTTCATGGTACAGTAAATGCTTCATGGGTTTATCTGTCAGTTGTCCAGGCAAGACCACCGAAAAGTCTAAACTTTCCTTTCTTGTGTTATTAGGAATTTTGTTTGTCTGCACTAGATGGTTTGCCTCTAATCTCATAACTGAATATATGCTGTCCACCATCTTAAATATCTCTGTGCCATTGTTTGTCGCTAGATGCACACCAGTAATGTTTTTTTTTTTTGTACGGTTTGTTTGTAAAAACTACCTAAATGTCCTAATATAACTAAGGCCTAGTTCTGAATTCATCTCAAACCTGTCCGGGAACCGCCCCTAAATGTTTTGTATAAAAACCAACATTACTTAGCACACTTAATTTACTTTAATTTATGTTTGTTTGTTTTTTTTTTTAGATAAAAATGCGTTTTTAACATGCATTGCTTGCATCTTATAGTGTGGTTACTTTTTTGGGAAATAGACACATGGAGTAAGTTTCAAAATCCATCATGTGGTTGCAAACGTGTGCCATATAGCATGACATCTTGTGCTGCTTTCTCCTCAAAAGTTGTTCCTCAAAAAGCAGCAAAATATGGACAATATTAGTGTTTGTAGGCTACTAAGGTTACAAGTCAGCTCAGCTGACTAAAAACATCCTTTATTTGAATTTCATTAATCTTATCTGTTCCAGTGAGCAACGCTGGAAAGACAACATCACATTTCACAATAACAACACGGTGACTTATCTTGAATATCGACGGTATTTCTTTGAGGAAAGCATGTCTGTGGGGAATGAGTCTGATGTGGTCACCATCCCCAACATGCTTGTGCTGGTAATTTTTTGATGATGAGATTTATTTTTTCATGCAATGCAATTCAAAGTAAAAAAAAGTGTTTAATTCTTCCTTTCAGGGCGCGTCGATAATGATGGAGAATATGCCGTATCCTGTTCGGGTGTTGCTCAGCACCACATTTAAAACCTTTAAAGAGGGACCATTCCTGACTAAACCGGTGGGAGAACTCATGTGGGGCTACGACAGCAAGTTGGTGGATTTCTTGAACAAATTTCTGCCCGGCATGCTGCCGACCAGCGGGAAGTTCGGCTTGTTTGCGGAGGTATTATTTCGAAACATTTAGTTATCATCTTATGTGATCAATCAAGTGATTTATTAAGCAACTTTTACATTTAAGTGATTTCTTTCTAAATACAGTTTAACAACTCCAACACTGGGCAGTTCACCGTCTTCACTGGCCGTGGTGACATCAGGAATGTTCATAAAGTCGATTCTTGGAACGGTCTGAAAATGGTAAGCTGAGCAATGAAAAAATAAAATAAAACACTAGCTGCATACCAAGACCTCATAACCTGACTTCCTAGCATGCTTTTTAATGCTAAACACACAATTTGTGGGTAAATGACATGACATGCATATTTTTTGTGTTCGAGGGCATTTAATTACTATAAAAATAACTATTCTATAAAACCTATTGAGTTAAATACATTTTATGTTAAAAATGGTCTTAAATGGTTTAAAATAAGATTTTGGCATTATTAAATGTTCAAAAGCCTTCCTATAAACACATTTCACAAATATCAGTAGTTGTTGAGATGTTAGGATAATTGAAAAACCTTTGTCCAACAGTGTGTACACTGCAAAAAATGATTTCCAAGAAAAAAAATCTTAGTATTTTTGTCTTGTTTTCAGGAAAAATATCTAAACATTCTTAAATTAAGATGCTTTTTCTTGATAAGCGAAACAACCCAGGAAAATATGTCTAGTTTTTAGACCAAAAATATGAAATGTAAATTTTGTGCATAAAACAAGCAAAAAAATCTGCCAATGGGGTAAGCAGATTTTTCTAGAATTTTTTATTTTTCTTTAATTTTTTTTTGAATTTAGTGTTTAAGACAAATGTTCAAGATTTTTTTTGCTAACCCCATTGGCATTTTTTTGCTTGTTTTATGCACAAAATCACCTAAATTTGATATTTTTGGCCTAAAAACTAGATTTATTTTCTCGGGTCGGTTTGCTCATCAAGAAAAAGCATCTTAATTTAAGAATTTTTAGAATTGTTTTACTGAAAACAAGACAAAAATACTAAGATTTTTTTTCTTGAAAATCATTTTTTTGCAGTTTAGATTTCTCTCAAATACTGAAGAAATAGTCAAATGTCTTTAATGCACTTTCTATGTCAGGTGGTACAACCAACGTAAAACTAGAAAAAATTATATTTTATCAAACACATTTTAATTGCATGTATAAAGTATATTTATGAATTTGATATCACTGTCAAAAGCTTATATCAGCATCCAAGTAGAAGTCTGTTAAATGTAAATTCAGAGTTCAGGTGGTGCAACCAAAAAGTCAAAGGGTGCAACTGCTATAAATGCCCTAAAGAAATAATAATAATAAAAAAACATTAAGCGAAATAAGTAGTGCTGGGCAAATATTAATCTAGATTAATGGCATACAAAATAAAAGTGAGTTTTTGCATAAAATATGTGTGTTTACTGTGTGTAATTATTATGCATATTTTTACACACACACACACACACACACACACACACACACACACACACACACATACATGTATACATTTCAGATTTTTTTTATTTATATATAATATAGAATATATAAAAATCATCTAAATAAATATATGTATGTAAATGTTTCTTAAATACATACATATATATACAAATAATTACACACACTTATATATTATGCAAAAACTCACTTTTATTTTTTATGCTATTAATTGCAATTAATCTTTGCCCAGCACTATTAATAAGCTAATAATTTACGTTTTAATAAATGCAAGGTATAATTCTTATTACACTTTATTTTATTAAATTATTGTTCTTAGATTTATATCTCTCAAATGTTAGTTTTATATTAAAGTTGTTTTACACGTTCAAACCTTTTTCAGGATTATCATTTTAAATGCCACTATTAAAACAACAAACAATGATCAGTATGACACAGGGAGTGCAATAAAACTTATCTGGCAAAAAGACAAGTTTTGGTTGTACCACATGACATTTTTTTTTGAATGAGAATATAAAAAATGTTTTGAAAAAACTGTCCTGATATGTAAAAAATACTTTTTAAGCATTGATCCTAACTCATGTTTTGTCATGAGTGCGTTTACACGCCGATTATGCTTAATAAACTGATAAGGTGTCATGTAAACACTTAAAACTTTGTTTTTTTATCGACGGTGTTAGCAAAAACCGATCGGTACAGGTAGTTTTTTGCTAATTACTCCGATTTGGCATTGCATGTAAACGTCTTAACCGTCTTTCTCACACTTTTGATCATGTGCACATGTCTCTACGTGTGAAAGTCTGCACTCGATTCAAACAGTTGGCAGAGAAACTGTGAAAATTAATGCTCATGTTACACTTACAGGTTCTGTAGACATGAGAAGAGATTTTCCGTCTGCTTTTTGAAGGACTGTTATGTACTATAGGCGGTTTAGTCACTGCCTGCGGGAAACCTGACACATCTCCAAGTTTTCTGCATAGCTGGTTTATTGATTTGCATTTAAATTCATGAAAACGGGTTTTTGTAATAAGCAAATGTTTGATAGTTATTCATTTATTCTGTGCATGTAAACGCACGCATTGACCCACGTACAGTAAGGGAAGTAAACTTTTCAGGATTGTGCCTGAGGTAACACGACTGTAGTAGAAAGCAAGACAGCTCATTAAAGTGTCGGTTTGTATGTCTTTATTAGATTACGTTCAAACTCAATGCAAATCTAATACTGAAGGACTTTTATTGCAGGTAAATTACTGGAGTACTGAACAGTGTAATATGATCAATGGTACAGCAGGGCAGATGTGGCCTCCATTCATGACCACCGAGTCAACACTGCCTTTCTACAGCCCTGATGCATGCAGGTACAACACATACAGGCTTATACAAATATTTTATTTAATTATTTTTAAACATGCAAAACAATATAGACAAATTTGCATTGGCCAACTTGCTCTCATGCAGAACACTCTTTCACCGTTTTCATTTTAAAAAGCGTGGCCAGTCAGCACCAGCATTTTTTATGATGTCACAAAAGTTTAATGCCTTCCAGAAAATGTTCTTCTTTAAATATATAAACATACAATTTATCAAATGAAAGAACAGACTTTCTGCTTTCAAAATAAACGCCATAAATGTTGTTCTCTTTTTATCACCTCTCAAATATGGGTAGGTTTCTTAAAAAATACCACATTTTACACAAAAGTGGGAAAAAACGTGTTTTTGTGAAGGACTTTTTTAGAGATCTACGAAAGCAGATTTTGCTTGCTTGTTTTCTTGTGATCACGAAACAAAAGTTTTATTCTTGTGATGTGATTAAAGCTTAGTGTACTCAATAGAACATGATGTATTGTTTGTAAACAGCAAAAGCATATTTTACTAAATTAGCATGGATGAACAAAATGGATTTTACTTGGATCAGAGATTCGCTCAAGCTGAAATAGATTTGTCAATATTTACTATTTTACAGTGGTGAATTTAGGGACCGTCTTTAAGTTACTCAATAATATACACATTTCTACTTTTAACAGCATTTAAATGGAATGACTGAAAGTCAACAAACCAACGTGTTTATGTGGTTGTCAGTTATAATGCACACTTTTTAGATTTTTGATATTTAAATAAATAACGTGTACAGTATTACTTTAGCGATGGTCCCTAAATTCACGAACATGAACCAGCCAACTTTATTTATTTATTAAGTGTATCGGCTACACATTAGCTACACGTGGGGTAACAGCGAAGACCCCAACTTATGCATTAGCAGTCCACTTTAAAATACACTAAATATTATGGACAGGAAATTACCTTATGACATTTGGATTATCATGTCAGGATAACGAGAAAACAAAACGAGATCATGAGAAAACAAGCAAGCAAAAATAATAATAATGCATAGCCTCTCTCAACTTCTGTAGAGATCAGATTTAGAGCGATCCTCAAAACATACACAGAGTTTAAACCGTTTGACTTAAAGCAATAGTCTACTCATTTTCAATATTAAAATATGTTATTACCTTAACTAAGAATTGTTGATACATCCCTCCACCATCCGTGCGCGTGCACGCAAGCGCCGGAGCGCGCCGCGACGCTTCGATAGCATTTAGCTTAGCCCCATTCATTCAATGGTACCATTTAGAGATAAAGTTAGAAGTGACCAAACACATCAACGTTTTTCCTATTTAAGACGAGTAGTTATACGAGCAAGTTTGATGGTACAAAATAAAACGTAGCGCTTTTCTAAGCGGATTTAAAAGAGGAACTATATTTTACTGCGTAATAGCACTTTTGGGAGTACTTCGACTCGGCGCAGTAACACCCTCCCTCTCCCATTATGAGAGTGAGAAGGGGAGCGGACTTTTCAGGCGAGTCGAAGTACTCCCAAAAGTGCTATTACGCCATAAAATATAGTTCCTCTTTTAAATCCGCTTAGAAAAGCGCTACGTTTCATTTTGTACCACCAAACTTGCTCGTATAACTACTCGTTTGGTCACTTCTAACTTTATCTCTAAATGGTACGCTCCAGCGCTTACGTGCACGCACACAGATGATAGAGGGATGTATCAACAATTCTTAGTTAAGGTAATAACATATTTTAATATTGAAAATGAGTAGACTATTCCTTTAAGGGGATACTTCTGGGTTTTATAAGTTGGGTGATAGCACCACCTGGTGGATAATAGCAGAAATACGATTGCCGGAAAAACTCGTCATTGGCAGGGAAGCGTTTTCTCTTAATTGACGAGTTATGTCGTCAATGACGGGGAAAGAGTTAAATAATGCTTGAGTTCATACAATGAATGTAATGCTGGGTACACACTAAAAGATTTTTTTACATCTTATAAGATTTTCAAAATGTGACCACAAAAATGAGGATAAAAAATCCTAGATTTAACCGTTTTGCTCCTATAGTGTGTGGTGTGCAATAAAGACAGCACACCACACAGAAACGTCTCGACTGTGAACACAGGAAATCTCACAAAATCTCGCGAGACTTCAGAATAAGCATGGCGGACAATATGCAGAAAGAAATTTCCATGATAGTGTTTCGAATTATTTTTACAGAAAATTCAAGGGAAAAAAAGAAAAGGGTTTGTGTCATGGAGTCAAGTTCATTTTGCATCAACTTCACATTGTGCTGCGCCATGGCTGCTTTCATCATCTCGCTTTCTGATTAGATATTGTTTCGTTTCACATGATAATATCAAGAGCGTCCACCTGTTTGTCCTCTGGGTTCCCCCCACATTTATGATTCGCGATCGGGGCAGCTCCGACGTACTTCCAATCAGGTTCGGACAATCTTAACACATCTCACACCAAGAGAAAATCTGATAAGATAATCTGTAGAACCATCAAGAAAATCTGGACCTAACTAGGATTATCGGAAGGGGAAAAATCAGGGACAAACATCGTTTTAATATCCCAATAAGGTCTTGATGACCGTATGAAATCTCTAAATTTGTCAGGCAGTGTCGTGTCATTTTTTTTCCAAACTCAGGTCCATGGAGTTGGTCTACGAAAGACCAGGTGTGTCACAAGGCATCCCTGTTTACCGTTATGTGGCCCCAAAGACTCTGTTCGCCAACGGTTCAGATTATTCACCCAATGAGGGCTTCTGTCCGTGCAGACAGTCGGGTCTTCTGAGCGTCAGTACCTGCAGACACGGTGAGTATCTCTTAGAGAAAGACTTGCATTTGTTTATGATGTTAAACGGCTGTCTATATTTATTTCAGAGTCAAGCCGATTCATGTGATGATTTATTATATGAATGTCACATTGTTTATTTCAGGTTCTCCCGTGTTTATGTCTCATCCACACTTTTATAATGCTGATCCTGCACTGTTGAGCACTGTCTATGGACTCAGTCCAAATGAAGACGATCACGGGCTTTTCATCGATATTCACCCGGTAAGAAAACCCAAAAAACATCCAGATAGAACTATGATGAATATAAATGTAACAAAATATAAACTTTGGTTTCTCTCTTGTAAAAAAAGTAGGGCTGCAATAACTAATCGATCAAATTTATAATAATTATGTCAGTGGTTCTTAAACTTTTTCAGCATGCGGCCCTCCTTGTGAACACCGCATTCCTTTGCGGCCTCCCCAAAGAAAATGTATGACAAAAAACTGTTCTAAAACTCAACTTTTAATTAAACAAAACATATTAAATAATACAAAGTAGTTTTGTTGGTTAGTAGCCTTATTTTTTTAGGTTTTATAGCACAGAATTCATGATAAATGAATTAATTTTATAAAATGTCATAAAACTGGGGCCCCCCTGGCACCATCTCGCAGCCCCCCTGGGGGTC
Organism: Misgurnus anguillicaudatus; assembly: GCF_027580225.2. NCBI lineage: Eukaryota > Metazoa > Chordata > Actinopteri > Cypriniformes > Cobitidae > Misgurnus > Misgurnus anguillicaudatus. The sequence goes on from NC_073348.2 coordinate 37,941,358, forward strand.
CCGGCCCCCAGTTTGAGCGGTTGTCATAAAAATAGTTATGAACCACAACTAAGCATCCGTTTTAAAGTAAGAGGGAAATCCAGGTTTTTATTACTGTAACCATGCATGTATATCATTTTCATGTTATATGGATTATTTATTTTGTTAACGAATAATGTTCATTCTCATCAAGGTCTAAAGTTGAAGATTAAAATTATTAATCTGTGGAAAAACAATTCATATATAACATAAAAAAATTTCAGTGACATTTAAAGATGTTTTATTAATTAAAAGATGCAGAAACTTTATTATTTAAAGCTTAAAATATCGAAAAGATTAAATTAGTGAAACTTTTTATCAGTGTGTGGCTTTTGTACATTAAAAAGTACACTTCTACACCTGACTACCCTAATTTATGCCTTATTTAGCTATAAAAAGTGAAAAATAAAATTGAGTAAATATTGAAATTTTTTCTGATTAGTTGATTAATCGAGAAAAAATAATAATTGTCCGATTAATCGATTTCGAAAATAATCATTAGTTGCAGCCCTGAAAAGAAGTTACATATGAGCATGCAAATATCAACTTGACCATAAAGTTTTTACCAAAAGTTTTTAACCGGACTGATATTTCAGATATCAATTTTTGGTGGCTTAAGTTTTCAAACATTTCTTTAAATGATTTTCCATAGTTGGGTAAATGCAGCTTTCAGAATTGTAACATCAATAACATTGTTTTTTCCTCATGAATGCGCACATGAAAATTTAAATAAATAAGCCTATTATTTGTTTTTGAAAGAGTCATTCCTTATCCATTTGTTGAGTATTTTTGGTTTTTAATTCACAAAATTCCTACATGTATGTTGTCTCCCAAAAACTCTCTTTTTTTGTCACATCCATAACACATGTACATACCTGTCAACATTGGGATTTGAAAATAAGGGACATTTCCCGAACCCTAGCAATCCTCCCGTTTTTATTACTGCGCAAGGGAATGGATGGGTACACTGCAAAAAAATGACTTTCTTACTATTAGTATTGTTGTCTTGTTTTCAGTACAAATAATTAACAATTCTTAAAGGAATATTCAATTTTCTTAAAAGAAAAATCCAGATAATTTACTCACCACCATGTCATCCATAATGTTGATGTCTTTCTTTGTTCAGTTGAGAAGAAATTATGTTTTTTGAGGAAAACATTGCAGGATTTTTCTAATTTTAATGGACTTTAATAGAGCCCAACACTTAATACTTAACTCAACACTTAACAGTTTTTTCAACGGAGTTTCAAATGACTATAAACGATCCCAAACGAGGCATAAGGGTCTTATCTAGCGAAACGATTGTCATTTTTGACAAGGAAAATAACAAATATCCACAACTTCTCGTCTAAATCCGGTCGTGATGCGCCAGCGTGACCCCACGCAATACGTCATGACATCAAGAGGTCACAAAAGACGAACGCGAAACTCCGCCCCAGTGTTTACAAGTGTGTTGAAAGAAGACCGTTCCGATGTTGTTGTATGTCAACTGATACTAATTAATGTCTTTGTGTCAGTTTATTGTTTAAAATGGTCCGCAAATGTGCGTTTTATATATGTAACACGTGACCTCCCTACATCACTACGCATTTACGTTAGGTCGCGCTGGACCGGACCGAGACGAAAAGTTGTGGTTTAAAAGAGCATTTTTATTTTTCTTGTCAAAAATGACAATCGTTTGCTAGATAAGACACTTATGCCTCATTTGGGATTGTTTATAGTCCTTTGAAACTCTGTAAAGTGTTAAGTATTAAATGTTGGGCTCTATTAAAGTCCATTAAAATGAGAAAAATCCTGCAATGATTTCCTCAAAAACATAATTTCTTCTTGACTGAACAAAGAAAGACATCAACATTTTGGATGACATGGTGGTGAGTAAATTATCTGGATTTTTCTTTTAAGAAAATTGAATATTCCTTTAAATCAAGTTTTGTTTTCTTGATGAACGAAATTACCTAAGAAAATAAGTCTAGTTTCTAGGAAAAAAAAATCAAATTTAACTGAATTTGTGCTTAAAACAACTGCCAGCGAGGTATGAAAAAAATCTTAAAATGACTTTTTTACTAAGTTAAATTTTTTCAATTCAAGAAAATGTATGTAAAGCTTTCATACCACATTGGCAGATTATTTAGCTTGTGTTAATCACAAATTTACTTGGATTTTATATTTTTTTGTCTAAATACTAGTCTTGTTTTTTTAGGTCATTTGGGCACTTAGTTTGAGTGATATGTTACAGATATACTGCCGCTTGCTTTACCAGAGGTGAATGTAGCAAAAATCATTTATTGCAGAAAGACTAAAAATACGGGAAAAATACGGGAAATTGTTGAAACGGGATGATGGCAGGAATCAAAATACGGGAGAATCTCGGGAAAAACGGGGGGGTTGACGGGTATGCATGTAGATTTCCCTTATCAAAAAATAGAAAAGGTAGAAAATATGAACAGATGGTTTAATATATTTGTAATAAATGCCTTCTCTGAGAAATCATTTTACTTTTTTACTGAAAATGTCACATCCATAACGCTGTATTATTCACTAGTTCATATATTTTGGGCATAAAAAAATTCAAAATAAACTTACGTCATAACACAGTTCAATTTTAAAGGATTTTACATCAGGAAAGAAAACTGAATGTGAAGCGAAATTTATCTTTCAAGGTTATTGATAATCAGTCTCATTGACTTACGAAACTTTAACTTTGATTGGCCATAAAAGTCTGTCTTTATGTCCCTTATCTAAATTAGTTGCATCAAGATCTTGATTTGTTTTTGCTTCTAAAAAAGATTTAGCAGTAGATTTCTCCAAGTGTCAGATCAGTCACCGTGTTCTGTATTACAGGTCAATACGTTCTTCAATTGTGACATCATGACTGTAAAGTGCTGTAGGATGTTGTTTTCTCAAAGTCAATGATTTGATAATAAAGTTGCATTTATCTTTATGACCTTTGATAAGCTAATTGGAAATTGTAGTTATTGCAACTTTTATGGTGCTCTGAAACTTAATGACCGACTATAAACATTGTGAAGTTTGTCATTTTAATTGGTATAATTTGGCAGTATTGTCAAAGTTTTCATTGGTGTAAAATTTTAAGAATGGCAATAAATGACTAAAGCTTTTCTTATTAAATGTGTTTAAATGTGCAATAATTGAATATGTTTATTTTTTCTGGTCACTGCATAAGACTGTAAATTGGAGAGCATTGCGTTAACAGTGCAAAGGTCATGGGCTCGATTTACATACTTATACTGATAAATGTATGCATTGAATGTCACTCCGGATGAAACGTCAGCCACATGCATAAATGTAAATGTATTTTGCATTGTTATCTGTTAGTTAATTTGATCACGTAAAGTCTATAATCAGGGGCCTTTGGCCGCACATACAGTGTGATAAGACGCATTTAACTTTATAGGCTTGTTATAATTGGAGATAAGAATGCAGCTAAATTTATGTTGAGCTCTTGACGGTATAGATAACATTATTAACAAGTATGATATATAGCTAGAGGCAATTTTCTCACCTCTGTGTTCTTGCTGGAGGTAAAATACATCCGAGACAAATTTACAGCATGACATTTAATTCGCTTCAGAATCCGTCGTAGTTGCAGTTTTGGGTCCGTGAC
>NC_073348.2:39365000-39562500 GCF_027580225.2 Misgurnus anguillicaudatus
TAATAATTACAAATCATAATCTTTCCTTTAAACTACAAATGTCAGAGATTGCAGGTGTAACTGATGCTCGAGGCAAAGCCTGACATATCACAAAGTTTATTCTATTTTGAAGCGTATGCGCGAGACTAAAGTCACGTGACTGCAGTGATGCGGATGACATACGACGCGGCTGACGTGTTATATGGTGCGCCCCAGCTGTTTTTTTTTTGTGCACCCGGGCTTCGTTGACAGTCTGAGGGAGACGCACGCTCTAAATTTAAAAAAAAATGTGCAAACATGTCTGACAATAACAAGTCATCCGTGTCACTGCAGTCACGCGACAATAGTCTCACGCATGCGCTTCACAACAGACGTGGAAGAGAAGACAATGCTGAATAAAGTCGTAATTTTTGGACCAAAATGTATTTTCGATGCTTCAACACATTCTAACTGACCCACTGATGTAACATGGACTACTTTCATTCGCTCTCGGACTAAATATAAAACATCTCAAACTGTGTTCTGAAGATAAACGGAGGTCTTACTAGTTTGGAACAACATGAGGGTGAGTCATTAATGACATTATTTTCATTTTTGGGTGAACTATCCCTTTAAAAGGCACAATATGTAGGATTTTAACCACTAGAGGTCGCTATTACACAATAACACAATAACAAAGGTGAAGCTTAAAGCAACACTATGTAGTTTTTTTACCTTTAAATAATGTCTCTAAAATTATTTCAGTGATAGAACAACTTTTAACTGGACAAATTGTACTGTTGCTGCAACCTGAGCAGCCTCCTAGCTGCTACAAGCACACTCTGAAAGTGACGGTGGAGGGTAGAGCACACAGCCCCGCCCCTCCCCCTGCCTGCAGAAGAGTGTCTGATACCAGACACTGTTGCGCTTTTCAACCACATGGGGGAGCTGTAAGTCATTTTTACATGGAAACTACATAGTGTTGCTTTAATGATGTTATGAAGGGGTGTGGAACGATAGATGTTGTTTTCAGAGACGTATTGAATGTCTTTATTTACCTGTACGTTTGATCACATAATTTATGCCATCGTAATGCATTTGTCCACATGAGATCCCATAGTTTCTACAACCGTAAACTGAGGATAGCACGGATATTACTAATCACTAAAAAGGCCGACAATTACAAGGGAAACAACGGACAAACCATGTTTTCAATTTTTTCACACTGTGCAAGTGGTTTTTGAATATTTTATTTCAAAAATCTTGCATATTGTGGCTTTATTGGAGTTTTTGGTTCTTTGACCCCTGTCATCCTTGTTAGTTTGCTTACTGGGAAACTATAATGTATTTTTGTGGCCATTTTTGCCTTTAATTAACAGTAAGTTGAAGAGAGGACATGAAAGTAAAGTACAGGGAGGAGAGAGGGGTATGGGATCGGCAAATGACCACAAGCCGGGAATCGAACTCGGGTCGCCGAAAGTGCGAAAGCACCACATGTCGGAGCGTTGCCCACTACACCATCGGCTCAGACGAGATTGAACTATAAGAGTTTTTGACTAAACTCCACCCAAAGAAATACGTCAGTCGCCAGCTAAGCTCAAACGGCTCTGCTAAGCTAAGCTGCTGTCGAATCACAACACACTAAACAAACTACACAATTAAAACTCGTTACGTATTTCTGAAGGAGGGATTTCATAGAACAAGAAAGACATCAGCCTGTTTTTAAGACAGTGAAAACATCACTATAGAGATAAGTGAAATTGTGTGAAAAATACTGCATTTTTTTACACGTGATACATGAACAAGTTATATTGCGCACTGTAAACACAATCAAAGCTTCGAAAACACAGGAAAAATGGGACCTTTAATACCACTTTAATATTATTAAAGGTGCAGTGTGTAAATTTTAGTGGCATCTAGTGGTGAGGTTGCGAATTGCAGCCAAGGCCTCAGTCCACTGCTTACTTTTGAAACGCATAGAGAAGCTACGGTAGCCGCCACCAGAAAAACGTCATTGTCAGAGACAACTTAGGAAAAAAGTTTGTCCGTTAAGGGCTTCTGTAGAAACATGGCGGCACAAAATGGTGACTTCCACGTATGGGGACCCTCGTGTATGTAGATAAAAACGTCTCATTTTAAGGTTATAAAAGCATAATGGTTCATTATAAAAAGGTCTTTATACACCCCTGATATTATAGTTTTGAATATTATTTTTCATTTCTGTCAAGAGATCTTTCTAAAAATTACACACTGCACCTTTAATATACAATTTTAAAGATTTCAATACTTCACTAAGTACAGTTTCGGTACTACTGCAAATACACCATGGATACAGAGCACTCCTATTATGAATAGCGGACAATGCAACAAAAGAACCAATCATTAACCAATAAAAACTGATGATTTTCATGGAGTAAGAGCTCTATAGTCTCATGTGAGGCGCTGGCCAACCTGTGTGCATACGTAGTAGGGATGCATAACGATTAATCCGGATTAATCTATAGCAGAATAAAAGTTTTTATTGACATCACATATATGTGTGTGAACTGTGTATAATAATTATGTATATATGATGTCAATTATATATCTATAATTATTTAAATATGCACACAAAGAATATTAAGTATTTATATATGAAGAGTTTCGTTGCAAAACTCAGTTTTTTTAATTGTTCAGAAATCTAATTTTTTTGGTTGTGCATTCCAATTAATATCAATTCAACTGCAGTTGGTTTGTTTTGATTTAAACCTTCATAACTTAAAAAATACAGCTAAGTAGCACCATAAAACAAAATAATAATAAACATGTTTCGACAAAAATGTAAAAAAAAATGGATTTATCTCGTTTTGCAACGAAACTCTTCATATAAAATAAATTATACATAAATATACAAATGTATATAGACATGTTAACATTTCATACATGTAAATATATACATGCATGTGTGTGCATTCATATATACAAAGTTAGTATACACAGTTCACACACATATGTAAACAAAAACTTTTATTCTGCTATATATTATTCGCGTTATGCATCCCTAATACGTAGTAGCTAAAACAACCTCGAAAAATGTGTTTATTTCAGTGTGAACGCTGACATGCATTTAAAATTGACGGTCGAAGAGTTGCACAATGAATATGTCATTGCAACAACACATGCATTACTATGACCGTACAACATAACTTTTGTTCACACTAAAGGCATCATATCCTGGACGTGTATGTGTTTATACTAGGGATGCACCGATAGGATTTTTTTGGGCCGATACCGATTCTGATTTAAACAGACAACTTCTGGCCGATACCGATATTAAACACTTGTATGCAATACTATACAGTTGGTCTATTAGCTAGTTTATTTCTGCATCAAATTATTTTTACTGAACATGGATTGGATCTAATTAACATTCAACTGAACAACATAATAAGAGAGGCACAAATTAAGCTAAAACAAATATATTAAGACAGCATGACAACCTTCATAGGTGGTTTTTGCTATTCAGCATTTATTTTATTAACAACATCAACTAATTTTTTACATATAATGGATTTCTTTATGCAGTTAATTAATTAACAATCGGTATCGGCCTTTCTCGTGCTATTGCCGATATGCCGATGGTTTCAAATTCATCAAAAATCGGCCGATAAATATCGGTGGCCGATACATCGGTGCATCACTAGTTTATACAAAAGGCAATTTTATGGGATCAAGGTGATGTATGAAAGAGGTTCAGACAGCAACGAGATCAAATGTAGAAAAATCTAAAGAGTCCTGGTAATTAATTTTTCAGCAACTTTTAATACAAAGGAGAAAAACCTGATTTGGCTTTCAGTCAAGAAATAACACTAAAAGCTCCTGGTGATTGTCATAGTGACGCGTCATTCGCAGCAATAAGGCCTGTGATGTAAACTGTTATGGTTTGTGTGGGAAGAGCTGGAAAGTGTCAGACTAAATTGGGTACAATAACAACTCAAGATCTTTTTTCTTCACCGTAAAAGAGGAATAATTGCACAAACAGATATGACACACTAAAGATTGACGGTTTTGCTAACTAGTTTCTGACTCATTGGGTGTTTTTTAAGCCATAAGCATCCAAAGCCACGCATCCCACAGCGCTCTTTAAATCAACCCGACTCTCCAAATCACTTTAAAAAGTCCTCGGATAATTGTGGGATTTTGTGCCATTAGTGTCTCATAATTTAGTTGCGCTGCTACAGGCTGATATTAAATGGAAAATGAACCAGGAGGCAGAAATTTTAATAAAGCATATTAAGCAGTTTGAATGGCATTTAAGGACACGCAGTTGAGCCCCAATGAGATTTTTCTCTGGGGGAAGCTTACTAAGAAGAGCTTCTTGACATCATTGTGCGTCATTCAGATACATACGGCTGTCCTTGCTGGGCCTTTTATAACTGTCTGTCAGATAAAGAAAGAAAGAAATCTGGAGTGGATTCTTTTCATTAAATATAAAACACAGACGTTATGGATTGGCCAATGCTTGCTTTCTATGCACAATGGAGAATGCAAGTAATGTTTTCTATAAAGAGATAAGATTGTTTATTTTACTGAAAACTTCCTGATAATAAAATATGATATCGTATTGTATTGCATATGTAAGGTTTAAAGGTCTAATTCATTTATAAAATACAACATATAATGTGACATTAGACCACAAAACTAAATAAATAAATAAATAAATAAGCTTTCCATTGATGTACATTGTAAAATGCAGCATGAAACAACTTGGTTTTGCAAGTTAATTCAACCTGTTATTTAAGTTTTCACCTGTGATATAACTTTTAAAATCAAGTTAAAATTGTTAAGAAACTTAAGTTAAAGTAACATACAAAATATGTTGATTTGACAAAAAAAGCTGAATTTTTTACAGTGTGGTTTGTTAGGATAGGACAATATTTGGCTGAGATACAAATATTTGAAAATATGCAAAATAAAAAATATTGAGAAAATCGAATTTAAAGTTGTCCACGTGAAGTCCTAAGCAACACATTTCACTAATGATAAATAAATTTTTATATATTTATTAGGGCTGTCAAAAGATTAATCGCGATTAATCACATACAAAATAAAAGTTTGTGCTTGCATAATATGTGTGTGTGTGTGTGTGTGTGTGCTTGGATAATATGTGTGTGTGTGTGTGTGTGTGTGTGTGTGTGTGTGTGTGTTATGTATATATAAATACACACATACATGTATGAATTTAAGAAAAATGTTATTTAGGTATATTTTTATAATATAAAATATATCAAAATATATATAAATATACATGTAAATGTTACTTAAATACAAACATTAACGTATGTGTATTTATATATAAAATAATTACACTTAGTGCACACACATAAATTATGCAAAAAACGTTTATTTTGTATGCGATTAATCGCGATTAATCTTTTGACAGCCCTAATATTTATATGAGGAAATTTACCAAATATCTTACGAAACATTATCTTTACTTAACATCCTAATGATTTTGGTATAAAAAAGATAATTTTAACTCATGCAATGTATTGTTGGTTATTGCTACAAATATACCCATGCGACTTAAAGGATTAGTCCATTTTCTTAAAAAAAATCCAGATAATTTACTCACCACCATGTCATCCAAAATGTTGTTGATCTTTCTTTGTTCAGTAGAGAAGAAATTATGTTTTTGAGGAATGTTTTCCTCAAAAAACATAATTTCTTCTTGACTCAACAAAGGAAGACATTAACATTTTGGATGACATGGAGGTGAGTAAATTATCTGGATTTTTTTTATAAAATTGACTAATCCTTTAAAGTTTTGTGGTCCAGGGTCACATACTGTATGCAATAGAGAAAACTACAGATCTGAGACTGCAACTTTTGTTTTATTTAAAAGAAAGAGAAACATTTAAGAACTTGCAAACATTTATCATTGAATTTATTTACATTTTTGCAGTAAACATAGCTGGGAATTGAAAATTGAATACGCTATTTTAAGACTCACGGAAACACAACATGAAACAGGAGGTTTAATTTCACGTCCATGTATTTCTTCTAAAAACAGCACCGGTCCAATCAGTGTATCAGTATTACCCGACTGCTGAGGAAATAACCTCATCACAGAGAGCAAAACAAAAAAGATTGGAAACATCACAGCTTTCACCAGAAGCCAAACTGAGATGTTTACATACGGGACTAGACTGCAATCATACGTCCAGGTGGAATGAGAAGTCATTTTATTTAATACAGTGACCCTAAAGCCTTCGACACGTCGCAAATAAAATGCATTAAACAAAATTTTTTTTCACAATTTCACTGGATGTTTGACAAAAATTTGCTTTGAAAAATGTGTTTTGTTTTGACAATGTATTTAAAGGAATGAAATTCGGACCTTTGTAAGTGTGGGGTATGTGGGTGATTCTCACGAAAACTTGGTTTTAAAAATGTCAAGCATGAAAATGTAAAAATTGCTTAAATTTACTTTTTTTCCCACCAGACATTGAAAAACAACGTTTGGAGTAAATGGGGACATTAATTAAAAAACTTTTACTTATCATTTAACACTTTTTGTAACATAATTTAAAAAATGAGTCCTAAAAAATCTCATTACCGCAACAGTCAGAAGACATCAACACTGACATATTTTCAAAATGACAAACCTGAAAGAACATAATTTGGAGATTCTGCACATTTAAAATCAAAGTATTATGCTTCTATTAATTAAATGAACATTTAATAAGCATCTGTTGCGGTAATGATAATCAAAATGTCGTGTAAGCATTCTGACAAGACAATATTTCAAATTAACTGTGAAAAAATTATCTTACCTGGTAGCCATCTTGAAGTAACTGGTCCATGTGCTTGGTCACTCAAAATCAAACTTTATTAAAATTCTGTATGTGTGCTTAAACTGTTCTCAAAAAGTGTTGCGGAGGATGAGAACATCAGGCATGGACACATCATTTTCCTAATTTTTCTTCATTATTATTATACATGAATATTCAGTAAATATTTTTTCTGTCATCTAAAGTAGGCTAGCAAAACATCCATTTATTTTTTTCCTTAATATTTTTGTGTTAATTTAATTAAATTACAACATACCGCATGTTCAAACACAGCCGGACACATTGCGGTAATGAGAATTTCAGCAGAAAATGAGATAAAATTTCCAATTATAAATTCGTATGTTGAAATCACACGTTGTGCAAGGTAGAACACAGTATTGTGTTAATTCTGATGCTTTTTAATGTTACTATATTACACATTTTAAAGCTAAAATCATTAGTGCCGTGGTGTTTCAATGGTTTCGTGAGAATCACCCATGTGCACAAATAGTTTTCAAGATTATTGTATTATTATGAACATAACACATTTAACAACACTATAACAACAACTTAAATCCATGGCAAACACTATCCATCAGTTGTGTTTTTCATAAAAGTATAAATCTTACTACATTAAAGGATAGACTTCCATAGTGAATAGGTACAGTCAATTGTGATTTGCCATCATTTATCAAAACATCTTTTGAAGAAACAAAATAAACTCATACAGGTTTGTATGATGACATAATTTTAATTTTTGGATGAACTATCCCTTTAACATCATCATTTTTATTGTTGTGTGATGGTCAGTAGGGGTCGCTGCTGAGCTACACCATCTGATATTCCCCCAGCCTCAAGCCGTTCATTTAACATAGTGAGTCATACTGTATTACTGTGCTATTTCAGATACATGACTGGAGAGAGAGCAATTCTGCAATGTATAATGATAAAATGAATATTAGAAACAAAATTAAAAACACTGAAAGATGGTTTGATTGTCATAATCATTCAGTTTTCCACGTTATTAGAAAATAAGCAGAGAGCAGTTCGGTATTACAGTACAAGGCCTCTGCATTATTTCGAAGCTACTGATATGAATCGCAATGAACTAATAACATCTATCATTCGGTATAAGATCATTTAAACACTGACAGCTTGGTTATTGCCAAATTCTCACATCTGATAAGAAAGAAACTCATTTTAATTGAGCTATCACTTGATTTGAACACACATGGCAAGCTCGTGAGCCTCATTTGACAGATGCTTTCACGTTTTTATCCAAGATGACCCAAACCCATGACTTTTTGTGCTGCTAATGCACTGAGCTATAGGACGGGACACAATCTCCACTAAATGAGTTCATCATTGGGTAATATCTGATAAGGAGTCAGATTGGATCATATCATGATGTTGTAGCCAGCAGCACAGTTCATACCCGAATCAAAAAGTGATCTCATGGAAAACCGCGTGCCATGTGAACTCACGCTCAATAGCTGCTGTGTGCTGAGAATTGACTGAAACAGATGATGTTGCAAACTGTCTCTCAATGCACATCACCAACCGTTCATCAGCTTTAAAAGCATCCGACAGCATCAAGAGCTGCCAAGACTACATCACAGTCCATTACTCGAAAATGCAGAAAGGGAATGATTTGGATTGCAGATTGCTTTGTGGATGTTTCAAAAATCTACCAATCACAAGATGCACGATTTCAAATCAAAATCGAATCAAATTGTGAATTACTTTTTAACATGTTTGATTGCTGTCAGATGTGTACGGTTTCTCATACTAAGGGTTAAGGATTTAAACAAACTCTGCATAAATAATCCTCAAACCAATCAAATCTAGACATAAACGGATAATTCATCTAAAACTAAAAGTTCTGTCATCATCACCCTTTTGTTATGGGGCATACACACCAAACGCGAGTTCAACGATTTGCATACAAAGGCAATGCAAATACGCGATCAGACGCGTCCTTGCGCGGGGGATGCGAATGACGCGTATTGGGCAGCACGATTCCCGCGAAAACATGCGCTGCTCGCGTCAAACCTGCCTTCGCGCAAGTTGAACAAATTAAACTCAAGCGATAAATTTGCATGACACAAAGTTAAATCCCGCGAGCAACGCGATGCTACACGTTTGGTGTGTATGTATCATTATTCTGAGGCTGTATGAGTTTTTTATTGTTTTTATTAAAATATATATTGATAAATGATTGTACAAAGCACACAGTTGACGGTACCACTGTCCTCCATAGCATTTGTTTTTCCTACTATGGAAGTCAATAGGTATTGTTTGCAAATCATCATGCAGTAGGGATGTAACGATTCAATCGTGTGTCCCATTAAAAATGCCTGTCTGAAATCGATTCTGAATCGCAAGGCTGCGATTCTGTGTTTCATGCACAGCTTGTGCGTGTACTATGGCGTTTTGGTCCGTAGGAAGTCCTTATCGATCTAAAATCATAACGAGTCGGAGTCCTTTATAACGTGCATCTAAAAAAGCAACACTCGTTAAACCAAATCATTTAAAATATTCTTTATTATCATGAAAATACCTGAAAGAATTTGAAGAACAGTGATATAAATATTCCTGTAGACATTTCCTGGAATAGCATTCGTAATGCTACTTCTTCTGTGGCACAAAGGGAGTTTCTGCACGGGAGCGCCCCCTGGCGTTCGGATGTGCCTGGATTTCACCGTAATTCATTCAAATTCATTCATTGAGAAAACGCGCATTTGCACGGTTAATCGTTACACCCCTATAATGCAGGGTTTCCCGCAGCACTTTGCAGTTTGGGCGGCCCGCCTAAGCTGGGAAACCCTACCGCCTTAACTAGGTCATACAAAAAAAGGAAAAAATTGAGAAAGTGCATCTTGGAGAATAGCACGGATGCGCTTCACACCGCGAGCGGGCACACACGCCACACAGCCGAAATGAGATAAAGACGTGGTCCGTCATGTCTGGAGGATAGCCAGTTTGCACATGCCTGTTGATTCCATAGAATTGTTAATTGTTGTGCGCCCTTGCTCACGTTATTTATGTGCATTATTTACATGCTACAGTAGTTACACTCCTTTAAGATAATGTATTTAATAGTGGGAAATAATCAGTTTATACAATTTTGGCGCTATCTATCATCGTTCACCAGACGTTCTACAACATCTGCTTCAGCTTGTGTTTATTAACCCTTTAGTGTCACTTCATCACGGAGCTATTCCCATAACTAGGTATCTGTTAAAACCATTTAATTCATTAATAATCTAGTATGTGTTCATTTTCTGTCATAGTTTTTTCAAGATTAAGTTTGATTTGAGTGTTTTAAATATGTTCATTTTCATCATGACGCGTGCCAACCTTACCACCTTAACTAACACATTTTCTGCGGGAAACGCTGTCATGCATTAGCTGCGTTTCCATTACAGATTTTTACAAAACTATAGCGATATTTTCTAAATATCAACAAAAAACTACTATGAAATTACTTGTTTTTATTAACTGATTGTCTGCGACAGAAACATAGTTTTTCCTCTCGCGATAAGTCATTCCAAACATTATGTCGACGGATGTTGTTGGTTTACTAATATCACATCCACCGTAATAGGCATTATTGTTAACTGAAGGAGACGTAAGAGTATTATCCAAACGTTAATGCCAAGGAAAGCCCCTTATACTTAAGCGACAACGTATAGGTGTTTATTGGACATAATAGTACATTATTTTAAATCAATAGAGATGTAAGAGTGTTATCCAGACATTATTGGCAAGGAAAGCCTCTTATACTTGGGAGTAGACCGAGGGGCAACCTTCCGATCTCTCTGATTAAACTGCAATTCATCGACTGGCCTCTAGAGGCTGGCTCCAAAGGGGAGTCAATCCCCATAGAACCTCATGTTAAAATGCCCAACTTTACAGCAGAAAATAGCCTTGTACAAAAAGTGTTTTTGATCTATATAACTAATTTTACCCATTTTCGGTTATCCGCAAGTGATGGCCGGTGACGAGCTATCAAGATGGCGACGGTAGGCACCGCCTACTTTAAGTTTTAAAAAAAGCTCTTCACAAACCTATGGTTGACGTCACAGACACTACGTCCATATTTTTTACAGTCTATGGAGCAGTCACGTATTGAGGTGCTGCTGAGAGGTTTTAGTTCATACTGCGTCATCTTCAAATAATAATTATGTGACTTACTTACAACAGGTGACCTTGAAATGCAAGGTCTATCGCTGTGTGCCAAATACACATCTTCAGAATTGCCTGAAAAACCACCTAACCCGAATGTAAAAAACTAAAAAACTTTTATTGATAGAAATGTTTTAAGTGTTTCCAATGACCGTAAATGTACAGGGCTGCGTTTCCCGATAACGTTCTCCCTTAGCGCGCTACGAAGACTCTTAAGTTAAACCTTAACTACAGGTTTACCTTTTCTAGGCGCGTTTCCCGAACTGTACCTTAGCGGGTTTCTTAAGGTATACTTTCTTACGTACGACGTTACCAGGTGCTGTCCATGGCGATGGTGCTGAATAGGTTGATATCGATTGCTCGACAATCAATTGTTCACTTTATGTAATAGGTACTTCGCTGCGTTATGAGAGAGCGGTGTTATTTATTAAAGAAACATTTCAGAAATAGTTCAAGTTACATTTATTAGGAATATCTGGTAAAAATATTTTAAATTGCAAACAACTAAATATAAACATTGTATATTTTATTTTATATCAAACCCATGCAAAACTCGCAACTTCATGTCCAAAAGTATAATGCATAAACTGCTCCAATGCATCCATTATTCCTTCACTTTAAAGGATAATTTCCCAATAAATGCGTTGCACAGGGAAATAAGGTGGGTCGTGCAAGTCACCTGGCTTGGCATTACACTTAAATAAAAACAAATTGTTGTTCATTAGTTCACGCGTTTATGTGCTTGGACAGTGGATGCGCAAGCGGTTTACAATGCGGGTAATGCTTAATGGACGCATTTCTGGAGCCGCGCCTGTCTGTTTATCTTAAATACTGTATAACATAAAATATGTGATATATAAATATATATTATGATTGCTTTAGATTTTAGCTTTGATTAGTTTTAATGTTGAAATTTGTTGACCTTATACAAGCAATAATCAAGTGGAGCAGTTTCTTTTGAATGTTTATGGCATGCAGCTGCCTAACATTAAAAACTTTGATGCAAAGTCGACCTAACATCAATAATAATATTTAGGAAAATCAACAATTATGTTTTTGTGATGAATGTGCTCCCGTGGCATGCGATTTTACTTGATTTGTTTATTGCAGCTAAAATAGCCGGTAAACTAAAGATTTAACGGATCTGAAATGCACTAAGTAAGATTCGCTGTATAGCTACCTGCCATAGTTTCACCAACTCCTTCACCCAAAATGTTTTTTTAATAGTTTCTTTAGCCTGTAATAATAGTTTAAAGCTGATGTTCCTTTGGAAAAAATATTAAAAATCTAACAACCATCAGTGTAATAATGTCTAATTATGTGAATGTTTTATTCTTTAAATAAAAAATGCCTAATTTAACACGGAGTGTACTTCAACTTTTTTTTATAGATATTTAGTTATAGACCGCAATATACACAAGCTTTTATCACAGTCATGGCCCCTAGCGGAGTCAAGTGGGATAAGGTATAGCTAAGAGTGCTCCAGACCAACCTTCCGAACGAACGACTTATAGAAGAGATACGTAACTAAGAACGTTTCGGGAAACACGTATTAACGATAAGGTACAGCTTAAGGTACAACTTAAGAACGACGTAGAGCTAAGAAGGTTTCGGGGAACGCAGCCCAGAATTGTCATTTTTGGGTGAACTGTCCCTTTAAGAATATCACTGGTCTCTTTCACTTGTGCCATTAATAGAGCAAAGTCAACCACCCAGAACACTCAAGCAACAGCGTGTCAGCGGTGTCATGTAAATTCTAGCTCATACCGTGATTCATTCCCTATTCACTTCTGACATTCTCAAGCTGTTAACTATAAAAAAAAACATTTGATATGTGCCAGACACTAACATAATGTCCATCACTCATATAGACGTCTGCGTCTGCTCTGGGTTGAAATGCAACAGTTGGTCTCTGCGGGGTGCAGCATCAGAGCAAAATAAGCTTTCAAAAGTCCTGAAGAATAATCAGCATTTACTTGTCAACGCGTCTCCACAGCCTCGTGTTCAATCACACCAAATCAAATCCATGATGACACTGAGAGGTTAATGAGGGTTTTCTCGAACAGCTGTTCCAGGTCATGATGACTTCTGCTATTTAAATGAACAGTACGCAATAAAGAGATGTCAAGGATCAACATTCAGGTTTAAAATGAAATTTCTCCTTGTAGACACTGTAAAAATTTTTTTATTTTATTTAGTAGGTTCACAATACCACATTTATACTGATACATTTAATAGTATATTTGCAGTATGCTTTACTAAGGATTGACGTCCGAAACCGCTTACTTCCATACTATATAGTAGGCGAGGCAAGTAGTAGTATGTCTGAATTCATAGTATTGCAAAAACAGTAGGCAAAAAGTACCCGGATGACCTATTACTTCCGGCAAAATCCCGAAGTGTTCATTTAATGGACACTTTACTATCCCGTGTGTCCCTGGAAGAGGAGTTATCCAAATGAAGACAGAGGGGCGTTGTATTATTTAAAAATGTGTTTCTATTGAAATGCAAATACATATATTAAACAGCTGTCACTTGTTGTTAAATTGCGCTAGTTTTATGCCATTTCATCGATATTGAGAAGAGTGGCTGATATAAAGCCGATAAAACAAATGAAATAAAAAATTATAGCATAATAAACATACCCTGTTTAAAGGTGCAGTGTGTAGATTTTAGCTGCATCTAACGGTGAGATTGTGAATTGCAACCAACGGCTCAGTCTACAGCTCACCCCTCGCTTTCGAAACACATAGAGAAGCTACGGTAGCCGCCATAGGACAAACATTTTGTCATCTGAGAACATGTAGTGACAAAATGTGCTCTGTAAAGCAGTTTTCTGTTACGCAAAATGGCGACTTCCATGTATAAGGGGACCACGGTGTACGTAGTTAAAAATGTCTTATTCTAAGATAATCAAAACAGATCATTATGTAAAGTCGTTATACACCACTAAAAATAGATATGTATATAATATTATATTTTATTTCTGTCAAGAGATCCTCCTAAAAGTTACACACTGCAACTTTAAGTACTTGAAAAATGTGTGCAAAACATATGTACTGTGGATAATATGATACCTCACGATAATGTTAAAATACGATTTTTCTGCGCACCAGAGTGTTGTTGTGTATGCAACGTATCTTCACATTAAAAAGTAAAAAATGAGTAGTCATTTACTGTTCGGCTTTACATCAGAGTACCTTTTACTATAAACAAGGGGTGCCCAAACTTTTTCCTACCAAGGGCCAAAAATCAAACAAAAATTTTGTAATGTACAAATAAATCAAAAATGTTACATTTTAGAAAATGTTTAAGTAGAAATATGAACATCTGTGTCAATGATGTTTATGCTTTTTCCTCATGGCATGACGGGCCAAATTAAAGGTCATTGCGGGCCAACTTTGGCCCTAGTTTGGACACCTCTGCTATAAACAATCTGGGCTAATGGCTTATTCGTATGACAAAAATCAATAATCATCTCCTTATGATGGCCACCACTGTATCTACAAAGTCATCATCATGCGCTATAACCAGGGGTGGAGTGGGACCAAAAAAATCTACCGGGAAATTTCGTATACCGGCCCTCCGTGATAAAAAACAGCTATTACAGAGCGAGGCCAGAGACAAATATGCTCATAAACGGGAGTAATATGGAATAATCTGTGCATCTTTGAACAACTGCAAGAATTTTCCCTTTAAATATAATTTTTGTCATATAAAGTTTTGAGAGATAATAATTAGAGCTGGGCAAATTTTTTTCGATTAATAGTTTTTTTCTTTAAGGCCACGAATCGATTTTTTTATGAAATAACCTGATCCTGTTTGATCAAGGAATGCAACTGTTCTGACTTTTTTTCAGCATACATTTTTCATCTTGCATCAAAATTGTATTGTATTTAACATTTAGATATTTGAAAATTAGAGATGGGTTGTTTTAATACCCAATTGTACCTAAAATAAAAGAGTTTATATAGGTTTGTGGCTCCTAATTTTTTTTTTATTAATTACCCACTTGTAAACGTATGTTCACTGTTCTTTTCTTATAAATATAGTATTTGTATTAAATCTATATTCATTGAGTTGAATTGAGATTCGAGTATCGAGAATCGAGAATCGAGATTCGAAATCGAACCGAGAATCAAAATGCTTTGATAGCTTGTGAATCGAAATCGAATCGATTTGGAACATCTTAATCGATACCCAGCCCTAATAATAATGTTTTATCCACTGTTATTGCTTATTCAGACTTGTTAGTGCTGTAAACAGCGTGTTTGGCGCATTTACCTCAGAGTTTAATTCAGTAATATTGCTGTTTTTCCAGTAATATTAATACAATTTACATGCCAATCCTGCTTCCTTGTCTGTTTATTCATTTCATTATGCTGTCATGTTAAGTTATGTGTGGATATTTATTGCCATACAAGACGGTTATTGCCGTTACATAGCTACTCTCGTCTAATATTCAAATCATGTGGAATAATGTGTGCATCTTTGAATAACAGTTCCTTTGAAAATAATTTTTAAAATACCAAGAAAATAACAAGATAATCAACTTTTATGAATTTTGTAAATGTGTTTACTAAAAATAAAAGCTAACCTTATGGGGCATACACACCAAACGAGAGTTCAACGATTTGCGCGAGTAGATCACATACAAAGTCAATGCAAAGACATGATCCTCCTGTGGGAGGATGCGAATGATGCGAATTGGGCGGCGCGATTGCCGCGAAAGATGCGCTATTTGCCTCAAACGCGCATTCACGCAAGAAAATAATTTTTGCCAAAGTTATATATACACGATATTTATAGCCATATTGCAGTTGAATACTCTCATCTATAATATGGAAATCACATAGTAGGAAATATATAATATGATACTGCAAAGTTACCCTTCTAATTTTTATTTATGATATAGCCATATGGAGATAAACCTTTGCAAATGTGCTGACTTGATCCATTCATGTCCTGACCACCAGGCTAGAGATTTCAAATATCCTTAATCCACACTTACTACTAGTCTATCAAATAGTCTATCCGCTTAATGGATCCGACTGCATATGTACTGCAATAAACAGGCATTCGGCGGCTTTTTACATAAAAGGCTGACTGGCTATGTGGACAAACCAAATATGAGTTAAAAGTGGATAAAAAAATAATTTGATATTAGTTTTGCCCAGAGCAACAATCATTATGAAATTAAATCATGTTTTGGAGTCAAATATTTCGATCAGTCAGGTGTTTTAATCATTTTGGCCACCACTGTATTTCATGGAAAATTCAGGGACTGAAGAAAAATGCCAAAATGGTAAACAGCAACAATTTCACATATTAAAAAAGGTAGCTATGAAGTAAACAATACACTCATACTCTGTTCAGAAATAACCGATATGTAACTCTATCTTTCTACTATTTCTTGTAGATGAACGTGTTAAAGTGCAATACAACTGTAGATCATTCAAAGACTGAATGAAGCCAAACACCTTGCGCAAAACACTTTAATATAACCGCTGCTGTTACAGTGTGTTGACATAGAAGATTAATTGAGGTCTTGAGGATTAAACACCTTGTAAAAACGCAGGCAAAAAGCCTTTGCAGTTGGAACTGATGGATGATGGGTAAATCTGAAAGTAACAAAGAGGCTGAAAGCAGCAACAGGCGTAGCTCCAAAGAGGATTTTCTTCAGTACAAAAACAGATCGGTGAGCTGTGATGTGCTTCAAAGACAAATATACTTGCAGAAAATGGTTACAATAAAGGTGGAAAGCTGTGATCTTTTCTCTGATCAGACATTCAGACTTTAGGGACAGCTGTCTTGTATCTAGCTGACTTGGTAAAGCATTACGGGAGCACATATACTGATAAAATGTATACATTGAATGCATTTTAATTCACTTTGGGTGTCAGCAAAATGCATGCAATGTAAATGTAGCTTTCACAAAGCAAACTTTAACAAAGTATGCCAATCTCAATATTACTAATATTTAACAGGAATATTAGAAAAACAAAAGCAAGCGTTTCCATTCCTTACAGCACAAACATGCAGCTTTGTCCTGCAGATGGTACAGGATAATAACAGCTTTGTGAAAGCGTCTGCTCTCTGGATTATAATCAACACATCACTTGCATGTATGGGATGCGCCGCCTGCAATCCAACACAGGATAAGAAACACAAAACCAGTCGTTCAACGACACTAATGACGCAAGACATTGACGACAAAGTTTTTAAACGATAATTACTCTTGACAAGTGCAAAACATAAAACGCCCGAGACATTTATTTGAGTCTGCTTTGTTTACATACAGTATAGCTGACATGCATGGGCTTGAATCATAATTAACATCACTGCAGGGCTTGCATGCATTGAAACCATCATCATTATATTCAACACATACCATTTACACAACAACAGCCTACATGCAAAAAACGAAGAACAATAACCAATCTGTGCTTTAAGTGCTAACCATAATTTGTAAGAAATGCTTTGCGGTCATTTTTACATTTGACTCATTCTCGGTTACGCAGGAACATCAAAATGAAGCCGACGCCTTTTACAATCAATGCAGAAGAGTGTGGGTGTGAACTGTAAACATATTTTACAACAACATATTGTAAACACATTTTAAATTGTTTATAGAAGTTAGAGCAAATCATAAACAACAGTTAAAATTGATTTATTTGATAAGTTAAAGTGTAGTCAACATTTAAAATAGTAAAGTAAAATGACTTAAACTTAAAAAGACACACAAATCACTGCTCTGGGTTTCCATATAAAACCTCTTTCTCTTTTTTCTTTACATATTAATTTTCTCTCCAATAGAGTGCCGCAGGGATGACATATTTTTGGCCAACCCAGAAGTTAGCGGGACACCGGTCCCCTTTGCCAAAAAGCTTAATTTTTTCTGTAGACTTTTGGATTATCGTACATAATAAGTTCTGTGTTTAACAAAAGTTTGATACTTACATGTTTTATTCAACAAGATAATCACACAACTTTTATGAATTTTGAAGTCTAAATGGGTTTACTAGAAATAAAAGCTAACCATAGGCTAGAAGCAAACTACACCGCGATCTCTAGACATCAACGTCATCAGCACCAAACTTCTGACAGCTGTTTCAAACTTCATTACACATTTAAAAACATGTTCACTAATAAGAAAATACTCTGAGGATGAATCTTTGTTGGGAATTGTGTCCATGTTGCATTGTTTTTACAGGGTTCCCACACCTTAGTTAACTTCAAATTTAAGGACCTTTCAAGGACTTTCCAGGTCCAAAACCCTCAAATTCAATGGGACACATTTCAAGTGAGAGCACGGTTACATCATGTTACCTTTTAAGATACATTGTTACAGTTCCCTTTTGAGGGAACTCGCGCTGCGTCACTGCTGTGACACTTTAGGGACGCCTAAATGTGTATATCAAATTCAACCAATGGCGAGGCTTAATGACAAAGACAGGGTGATGCGGGAGCCAGGAAGTATATCGCTATCTGAAATATTGCCAAAGACGACGTTACAGGGATGCAGGAAGTATGGCAAGGGAGACACAGCGTCTCGTTCCCTTCTCAGGGAACAACAGTTACATACGTAACTAGAGCCCGACCGATTTATCGTTTTGCCGATTTTATCGGCCGATATGAGCATGTCGCAGATATATCTGTATCGGCGTATAAGCCGCAGATATGCGCCGATATGAACGTTTGTTACAGAACACATTAAATGCATTTGAAAGATGTAAGTACTTGTTTGTCCAGCAGAGTGCGCCATACTGGTTGCTAATGGCGACCCAGATCACTCACTGTAGTGACACCAGCCAATCCCCCACCCCCTTCACTTCAGTTCAGTCAGTCAGTCTCTCAGTTCAGGTGTCATGGAAGCAGTCACGCAGTGTCTTCTTCACAACATTGTTACGCCTGGTATTAAGACGCGCTTTGGTCGATTGGATTATAAATGGACAAGAGAGACGCATTCCCGCTTACATTTGGTGTTTTTAATCCGTCTCTTTGTTGACTTGCGAGTTAAAACGCAAGCGGGAGAAATGACGCGAGACGGAGAAATGACACGTTTAAACTACGCGCAGCCGTGCACTTATATATCACTATATGAGATTACTGCTGCTTGTGTTGTTAGTTAACACGCTCATTTCAGAGCAATTGATTCAATAAGCTCGCGCAACTCTACACCCTTGCTAAATAAAAGAGGCGGAGCGAAGACGCATTAGTTTTATAAAAGTCTAAAGTTTGCACGGAACCCTGGGTTTGTGTTATAAAAACGTTGTGCACAACATTAAACATAGCGTACATTAGTATGTGCTCCGTCAAGCATTCTCTTCGTAACTGTAAGTGGCTAACTAATTTGTGAAGTACACAACTTACTGTAAAGCTAATATTAATCAATGACTTCATAAGTTTCTCTTTATAACGTTATTCTCGTCAAAACTGCAAATGATGCAAGTTTTATGTATTTTGTTCTCTTTGTGTTTTAAAGTTATTTATAATAAGTCAAGTTTACTGTTTAGTGCACTGATATCCTAACTAATTTTAGATAATAAAGTTTATTGTTAACTTCTTGCCTATAGTACATATCTTTGTCACATCAATATAAGTGTTGGATCACCACATTTGTGAGTGATCACCACATTTGTGAGTGATCATTGCATTGCATTGTATTTATTCATAGTATATTATGTTAAAGTTTAGTGTATTCTATGTACAGTACTTTAGTATAATATACTGTAGTATATACTGAACTATAATGTACACAAAGAATATCGGCCGATATATCGTTATCGGTCTTTTTTTACTCCCTAATATCTGTATCGGCATCGGCCCGAAAAAACGCATATCGGTCGGGCTCTATACGTAACCCGAGACGTTTTCATGTGTCAAACACAATTATACAAAAAAGCATTTTGGTATGAATCAACATTCGCATACAGAAGATATAAGCATTTAAAGTGAACAGTTTAGCACGTGTGCTTAAAAAGTCTAGAATTTTTATGATATTATCCTACACTACACAGGGAATAATATAGATTTTTTTTCAGAAAACTTCTTGCATAAAATACATTCAAGCACTTTCAATGACCTGAATATATGTATATTTTTTTCCCCAGATTCACAAAATTTCAAGGATTTCAAGGACACGTGGGAACCCTGTTTTTAGATCTTCACGCGTGATAACGTTTAAAGTCCCCGACAACATCTGTAGTCCCTTATAAAAGCTTTAAAGGGGACATTTCACATTTTTAAGATGTCAAATAAATCTTTGGTGTTTCCAGAGTACATATGTGAAGTTCTAGCTTAAAAACATCTAGATAATTTATTATAACATGTTAAAATTTCCACTTTTTAGGTGTGAGGAAAAATTTGCTGGTTTTGGGTGTGTCCTTTTATATGCAAATGAGCGGATCTCTGCACTAAATGAGAGTGCTGTGGTTGGATAGTGCAGATTAAGGGGCGGTATTATCCCCTTCTGACATCACAAGGGGAGCCAAATTTCAATGACCTATTTTTTCACACTTGCAAAGAATGGTTCACCAAAACTAAATCACTGGGTTGATCTTTTTCACATTTTCTAGGTTGATTGAAGCACTGGGGATTCAATTATAGCACTTAAACATGAAAAAAGTAAAATTTTCATAATATGTCCCCTTTAAAAAGTCACAAGTGGGGGTATTACTGGTGTTTTATGTCGTAGAATAAAACGTGAAAAATATCTTGGGCTTATGTTAACCTTAACCCAAGATCGACATCGGGACGATGGAACCGGACATGCTAAAATAAGTTTTATTTCTGTACTTAAAGGAACAGTATGTAGGATTGTGGCTAAAACCCATACTGCAATCACACAACTGGTGGCCAATACCCAAAATGACAACATAAACATCAGTTGAGGGCTGCAACTCCACTTTTTTAATGACAATATCCTGGCCGGAACGCTGTTGTCAGTGATATAAGTAATTGAAATGAAAATGATTGCTTAATGTCTAGTGACATATCAGGGCTATTTTATGATTAATTGAGATACATTTCTTACATACTGTTCCTTTAAGTTTGCACAAAACTCACAACAGCCCTTTTGCTAGTAACTTTCTACTAAACTCGCTGTCTAGAGATAAGTGAGAAATATAAACAGTTTGTTGTTCTAAAAGAACTCATTGTGTTGTTCTGCATTCAAAAAACAATTAAACTCCATATTACTTAAACGGGTATTTCAAGAAGGATAGTCATATCCGTTAGAGTTTAACTGCTCTTTACCTGTCATTGCTCCAGCTTTCCTAACTCTTGACTAACTGCTATTATGCAAATTTATTGTTGATCCGTTTCGGTTTCTGAAGAGAACATAACTGGTCCTTGCCACCTCCAGGGCATTTAGGTTGGTTGCAAAAGCATCGCTATGTGTACATGACATTATAGATACGTCACAACCTGCAAGTTCATTGACTTGAATGTTTTGTCAAATCAATGAAGTGACTTATTGCACACTACAAGAAACATGTGAAGAATGTTATACCATTGCAACAACTAAATGCAAGAAACGAACACTCGTGAAAATATACATATGCCATTAATGACAAGCATTTCCATTTAAAGAAGTTTGTAAGCTTTGTAACCATAAAATATTTATTATCCAAATTAATACACACATATTGTGATACTTTCTGACTATAAAGTGTGAGTGAAACAAAGCTATTGTAATAAACTACATCTCTGCTATAGCACACCTGTGTGATTTTTTCTGAACTGGAGGTGCTCAATGATACAGCATTGTGTGTTAGCAGCACAAAAAGTCATGGGTTCGAACCCACACTGTAAAATCTAAAAGTAAACTCAACTCAAACCATTTAAGTAAACCGGTTGCATTAGTTTAAAAAAACATACATTTGAGTACTGTGAACTTAAACAAATCGAGTCATATGCAGTTATGCACTTATATTTAAGTTCACACTACCTAAATATAAGTGCATAATGCACATGACTCAAGTTCACAGTACTTAAATTTATGTGTTTTAAAACTTAAATGGTCTAATGCAACCGGTTTACTTAAATGGTTTGAGTTAAGTTAACTGTTAGGTTTTACGGTGCACTAATAAAAATGTATACTTGGCTGTAATGCACTGTAAGTCGCTTTGGATAAAAGCATCTGCAAAATGCATAAATGTAAATAAACTTTAAGATGCCAACTATGATATTTAAGCCAATGAAATTTCTTTCTTTCATGTGGTATTAGTGTTTAAATACTGCACTGTTAAAAAATGCAGCATGCAACTTGGTTTTGCAAGTCAATTCAACCTACTATTTTAAGTTTTGACTAGTGCTGCCTCACTAGTTTATTCATTTGCATAAAAGTTTTTGTTTACATAATATATGTTGGTGTACTGTGTAAAGTAATTATGTATAAATTCAAACACACACATGCATGTATATATTTAAGAAATATTCGCATGTGTATATAAAGTTTTATATTTATATATAATTTAAATTATATATAAATATAAATTATATAAATATATGTTTTTCTTTAAATTACACATGCATGCGTTTGTATTTATTTATACATAATTATTATACACAGTACACACACATATATTATGTAAACAAAAACTTTTTTTCTGCAAATGATTAGTCGCGACTAAGCGTGAGGCAGCACTAGTTTTGACCTGTGATAAGTTGACATAACTTATTAAAACAAGTTGAAATTGTTTAATTGTTTAACTTTTCTCTAAAAAAATCTCTATATCTTTGAAAACCACACACTAAAAATGGCTGGGTTATTTTTAATCCATGCTGGGTAAATATTGGACAGAACACACAGCTGGGTTTAAATGTACCCAATGCTGGGTTGTTTTAACCAAACTGCCCTTAATTGCATAACAACAACCCAACATTATGTAATGTTTAACCCAGCATTGGTTTTGTCCAATATTTACCCAGCATACCATAACACAGCCATTTTTTGAGTGCATCTATGTACTGTCCAGAAACCAAAACAGTGATCTGAAGAACCAATCACCAACAAGAACTTTACAAAAAAAAAAAAAACACACACAATACCGACTCAAGAACACTACACAGAGAACAATCTTTACTGAATCTAAGATGCAACAACAGAAGATCGTTCATTAGAAAGGAAGGACCGATTGTTCATCTACACGTGAAAACCATTGTTATATACTGTTTTCTACAAAAAACATTCAGTGAAAATATAATATTGATATCTTATTGCCTGAGTAAGGTCATGTCAAAGATTGATACTCCAAATCTCATCATAAGATTATGAGATTTAACCTGGATTTCACAGACATATTGTTCATTATTTGGATTTGTACAGTCAGCGGCCCATCACACTTTAGTTGGAAACACTCTATGTTTAAGCAGCCAAAATTACACTAAAGCAACAAAGCAACAAGATCCTTTCAAAGCCGTCGTGTCAGATGTCAATTCACTCCTGAGACAAAGCAAAGTAAACTCACCTGTCTGTCTTTTACTGATGCTTATTCAACAAGAAGAAACAACCGCTTTCATCTACAAGAGATGGCTGGACGTTATAAAAGCGCTGGCCTGCGACTCCAACCTGATGCTTTAAAAGTAGCGTGGATACACGCCGGTTTGAAATGATGAGATTGTACATACGTGCACCACAAGCCAATGTGTCGGAAACACACACGCCCCCCCTCGACTCTTCCCCACCCACAAACCCTTGTCCAAACCAGCAGATCTGGCTCCAACTTGCTGGAGGAAAAGAGACAGCGTGTGCAGCTCACACAAACACAGCACGACCTACCATAACATTCACAAGCGGCATTAATCCAACACCACACTCATTCACACACTATTGTTTGTGTAAAAGAAAACAAGCGCCACACCTCTGAAATGGTTAACCGTCAGATCGCATGACTTGTCTGGGAGCATTCAGGGAAACTTTTGTTGTTGTTGTCACAAACGTAAGAATGGATTGACAATGATCAGAATGTGCTTTGAACACATGACGCGAGTTGTTGTGGTGACCGTATTTAAATAGCTTGTACATTCAAAGTTAGGAAAATCTTGAAGACCGAGGGCAAGGTCCTACCGCTGAGCTATACGCTGATGACAGCTACCAAACTTTCATCAAGACCACAATAAATTTTAATCAAACAAATGGAGGTAAACGCTAAGAATTTAATCCATATGAAACAAATGCTTTAAACCACAGCAACTTGCATGCATTAAAAGGTGTGCATTTTATCATTGTGTTTACAAACTTACAACCTTTTGCACTGCTAATACAAGAAAAATGGTTTTGATTTTGGTCTGTCATAGGTTTGGTCCAAAATAGTCATGAAGAGGAAGGAGAAAAGCATGCAAATACAAATATTCTTATATTAACTACAAAGTTTTCCATATGGAGGACAGCAAAATAAATTATTTCATATTATAAAAACATTATAAATAAAAAAGTCAAATGTTTTACTTTATTTTAGCATTTGCATTGGCCAATATAAAATATAACTGATCCAAGTATTGCACTAAAGATGCACAAGTATAGCAAATACTCATTTGCCAGTGACCTTTAAGCATGGCTGGTGTTCGTCGTACCCCTGAGTCATAAAGACAAGACAAACAGCAAGTGTCCATAATGAAGGGATTCACCTTACTAAATTCACCAAAATTGGCCAATCTAACGCATATTTCGATGCATTGACCGTTTTTACTAAATCGCATGTAATGGCACCACTAAAAGGAGCTATTTGGCTTGCAAACGTACCCATTATATTGATGCAGATCGGCCTAGTTTAGTAACATCATGAGTGTGGCCTGTCAGCTTATATCAGCGTTATTTCTTGGCTTAAAGGGACTGCGGTGCTCAACTGTATAATCTGAATGAATAATGGTCCAACAAAGGGATGCAGCAAGGAACTGATCTGTAATTATATATTCACAGCACTCCGATTGTGATCAATGCAAACCATGATGCAAAACAGCAGGCAGTATGTTTGAGCAATGTGACCAGTACCGCTTATATCTCACGTGTGCATCTCGAAGTGAAATACCGCAATGGGCAAAGTTATTTCTGAACCATAGAAAGCAAAACAAAACATTTGCCAGAGTTATTATCGTAAATGAAAACTATTACGAAAATAAAAATATTCGTGAAAAAAAACTTTTTTCGTTAACTGACTAAAAAAAATACAAAAACTAAACTGCAACTATTATTTGCACCTTCAAAATGAATGAAAATTAAATAAAATGTAGGAAAACAAAACTTTGTTTTTGTATTTTAAATGAACGCAATTGAATGCGGAGTGACTCGTGTTAGCAAATCAATTTCAGATTTGGCAAGATGTATGTAAACTTTTGACCACCACTGTGTGCGCATTCATTTACCACGATTAGGGCTGTAATGATTAATCGTGCAAATGCGCGTTTACTCAATGAATGAATTTTTATGAATCACTGTGAAATTGCGGCACATCCAAAAACCAGAGGGCGCTCTCGTGCAGAAACTTCAATTGGGCCACGGAAGAAGTAGCATTACAAACGCTATTCTAGAAAATGTCTATAAGAATATTTATATCGCCATTCTTCAAATAGTATTTTCATGATAATAAAAAATATTTTAAATGATTTTGTTTAACGAGTGTTGCTTTTAAATGCACGTTATAAACGACTCCGACTCATAATGATTTTAGATTGATAAGGACTTCCTACTGATCAAAACACCATAGTACACGCACAAGCTATGCATGAAACACAAAATCGCAGCCTTGCAATTCCAAAAAATTGATTTTAGACAGGCATTTTTAATGGGACACGCGATTTATCGTTACAGCCCTAGGCACGATATTATGCTATATATTAAACTATATTTAAACTAAATAAAAACTAAATGTAATGATTTTTGAAATAAAAATATATTTTTTCACCACTAACCCTAAGAAAAAATAACGGTGCCTCCTCAGAACATGTGTTCGGAGTTCATGTGTGTGGCTCGTCATGTCAAAATATGTGTTTGATGCGTCATGGGAACCTATGTACTTCGCGTGTCATGTCAAAATACGTGTCTGCTGCATACGCGCCGAAAGGGTCATGAAAAAAGAGACACGTGCGTCTCGCAAGACACTTACTTAACACTAAACTCTTACACATGAGATGAAATAAGTATCTAGTAAACGCGAGCGTCTCATTTGTTATAAACCCATAAGATGCGTCTGTAGCAGGAAAGTATTTTGACATGACGCACGATGCACATAGGTCCACCACATGACGCATTGGAATGCATATTTTGACATGACTGACCTTCTCGAAAAAAGTCGGCACGAGCACCACTGAAAACAAATTATTAAACTAACCAAAAATAAAAATAAACTATAACAACACTAGTCTAAGCCTTATGCATTTCATGAAAAAACGAGATGAGATGACGTGACTGCAATCTACAAGGAAGTCATTAAAAACCGCTTGTTGAAATAAAATAAACCCAAGTCGTCATAAACGTGTTTCGGCACGTTTGGCCCAAAGAAAACAGAGCAAAGGTGTAGCTCACCTCACAATGGGTTGGGAAAGCCGGAAGAAAATGTAATATATGCCATGTACCAGCAATGACTCTTCAGCTTAAAAGACCAATCACACATTCAATCTGATATCCCTGTGAATTATGGGTGGGGAAGCACTTTTTAACAGCCAAATGCCTGTAAGATATATGCAACTATAATGTCAAGAGCAATTACGCGAAACAACTCTGATCTTCATGAAATAAAGCCTGTGGAGAGAAATCGACTCTAATGAGTCATGAATCTGATCTTTATCGAGGTTGTAGTAAATATTTAAAACTGTAGAGCTGGGTTGAAAGGATAGATTACCCAAAACTTTAATGAATTTTCATTACTTATAGCTCAGTGGTAAAGCATTGCATAGCAATGCAAAAGGTCATGGGTTCGAACATAGTAAAACACATACTGATATAAAACTATAACTGAAAAAAAAACTCAAAATAACAAAATAAACAAGTAGCATCTTTATAACAAGGCACATCATCATATGTATTGCAAATGTCGATGTGTTTATACAGATTTTTTGCATCGACAAATTCAAATACAAGAGTGCAATGTACTATTTGTCATACATTCAATTAATTTTTAGTATTCCGATGTTATTTGTTCATGTATACTTTTTCCTGCATAATCAAATACGTAAACATTTTTGATTCAGCGTGAGCCTTGCAGTGGATGAGGAGCGGCTCTCTGCGATGCATCCTGGGATTAAATGAGTGCACTTGATATATTATATGAGCCTATGGAGGATATTTTTACACTTTTTTTAATCTGTTTGTATTGCTTTGTGAAGGCTATCATTGTATTATACCAAATACACAAAATAACATTGTTTTTTAGCAATGAAATAGGTGATCTTTAAAAACAGTATAGACCATTTTGCAAGATGTAAACAACACCAGAAGCACTTCCTGTTAACACTGAACAAAATATTAATATTACTTAATATTAGAACAAAATACAACCAACAGAACATTTGAATCAAAATGTAAAATAGATGTGAACTAAAAAACAACAGGAAGTGCTTATGGACCATGCTGTTTACATCTTGCAAAATGGTTATTATTAACAAAACTGATTGCATGTGAAATATGCGCTTACTCATTGATTGCCGTCTTGCTGTCGTGTCCGATATACATTTTAACCTCGTCATTCTTTAATACTCTATTTGCAAAAAATGCCTTTGCAAAGTCACTGATTTACAGACAGGTGAGAGAAACAATCCATGCTGAATCTCCGGTGTGCACTGACAGTGGGGGGGGCTTAGTGGTCCTTGACTTTAATTGGTCAGGTAAGGTGCGTTTACGCCATATCGTAATTACAGGATGACAGCGTGTATAAAGCGCGTTCACCTCCTCGTAGATCTCGTATTTACGGCTTGTGGACTGGGAGTTTTCTGAGCGCTACGACTTCGCATACCTCACGCGGAAGTATTTTCAGTATGTTATTATTGTTACCTGAACTTTCTGCAATATTTAGCAGAAGCATTAAAATGAAATGATGTACTTTTACGGCGGCCAACAATAATTTTTCAAACGGATTCAGATGTTGTTTCTGTTACTTCAGTAGCTTCGACTTGAAGGTCACGTGATTTTCATCAAAAAAAGCGGCGCTGCAAGAAGCAACAGCGGGATGACGTCAATGTACCGCGAGAGCGAGTCGAGAAATCACACGTTGAAGTCTAATATCGAATCGCTCTCGCGGTACTTTGACGTAGTCCGCTTAACTGTGTTTTGCAGTTAAGGATTTTGCAAATTTGTTGGGGACGTTTTAGATTTGTATCACAAGACCCAACCTTTAAATTAATAGATTTAAACAAGTACACTTTCTATAAACAAATGTTGTTTCAATTGAGTAATTGAGCGCACACTTGAGGTAAATTCACTTCAAATGTTGCCAAATATGTATCACAGGTTTCCCCATTACAACATCATTGAATGGTCAATGGTTATTTTGCTGTGCTAACTAAGTGCAAACCAATACAAAAATCCATTTAATTAAATAATTTTAGGTAGTTAAACGTTTTTGCAAACTAAATGTTAGGGCCTAGGACAACAAACCATTTTTTATGTTACTTTTTATGTTACTTTAATTAAAAAAAATAAACAATTTCAACTTGATTTCGTAAGTCAAAAACCTCAAAATACTATGTTGAATTGACTTGCAAAACCAGTGTATGTAAGATTAAAAAAAATTATCATTCAAGTGAATCTGGTTTCTTTGTTTTCAACACTGATCTGTCTAATGGTGAGCAAAAAATCACACAAAAATATTTTCAACATGATAGCTGCATTTGCTTCCTTTTGATATTTTGCAAATATGAAATAGGAGCATTTAGTCAAAACCACCTGGATGTTGCCTGCTTCCTCACAGCTTTGAGAGATTATTTATTAATTGTGAACCAATGCCCACTTTGCCTGCAGACGACATCGATTGTTGTACACCACAGAAGAGCTTTTGTTTGTCAGACAAAATCACTGAAATCACTCTGATGAATAGATGGCAAAAAGCCAGTTTTGTGATCAATAAGCTCACAGATTAAATTACTGTAAATGCCATTATACATGCAATAAATACATTTTATATATTTTTTATGAAATCTTATTTATTGCACGATACCATTTACAATGTATAGCATGCTTTAAAACTACAAGCATAACATTTGCTTCCCTAAAAAGATATTTTGTTGAGATTATATGCAGTGCTAAATTTAAATACATCAGCTTTTCTGTCTCCATTTGAGCTGCACCTGGATGGAGCCCAGCGGCTTCAGATATTGATCAGTTGAAAAGGAAAGTGACCTTCAGATTCTCTGTGCTCAACTTTGTGGATGATTCACTGCCTTTGAAAGGCTTCTTAAAGAAATGTAGTTAATGCTGAAACCTGCATTTGATTACCTGGAATAAATCAAGGGAGCCGTGGCCTTCAGGGATGCATCTGCGGATGCTTTGTGGAGATCAGGGTCTGTGTGACACATACAGTAGTAAAGAAAGAGTGGATGCATGTGTCGTGTATGCAAGGCTTGTAAAGGAAAAGACATATTATGTGAAATTGCATGGACGATTATGTGCATAATTACTGCCGTTCTCATCTGATTTATTTGTTGCTAGAGTACAGCTGCACTTCCATTTAGACATCATTAAAACTGAATGGGTTTAGCATGCATTGTATTTTTGATTACTTCATTTAAAAATTAAAGATTACTTCATTTTTTCCATGTCTATGCAAAGCACAAGGTGGTTTATTGCACTGTTTATAGATTATATGTCTGCTACGTATCACAGGAGACTCAGTGGATGTGTCTGCAAACATATTACATTTTTTATATGTAATAAATACTAGAAACAATGGTTTCTAGTTCATGTTGTCAAATAAATTCCTCTCCATCAGCTTTGTATTGACAACAGAACATTTAAAATAATTCTGATCAATGAACTACTGACCTCTAGTGGAGGAATAGTGAAGTTACATCATCTCAACAGGGACAGTTTGTATCAGGACTGATAAATGTGTTGTTTTTAGTGTGTGTTGTGTAAATTGTGTATTAAGCAGCAATGGGTTTTGCAGAGTTGTGTGAAGAGCAAAAATGGCTTCGTGCCCGCCATGACGTTTCAAATTATATAAAGTGGCAAACAGACACATCTGTGTTGCTCAATGAATGGCAGACATTATAAGAAAAAGCTTAAAGGGGACAATCTGACTTTTTTCATATTTAAGTGCTATAGTTGGGTCCCCAGTGCTTTTACACTGCAAAAAACTATTTTTTAGTATTTTTGTCTTGTTTTCAGTAAAAATATCTAAAAATTCTTAACTTAAGATGCTTTTTCTTGATGATAAAAACTAATTAGTCTAGTTTTTAGACCAAAAATATCAAATTTAAGTGATTTTGTGCATAAAACAAGCAAAAAATCTGCAAATGGAGTAAGTTTAATCACTTAAATTTGATATTTTTGGTCTAAAAACTAGACTTTTTTCTTGGGACGTTTTGCTCATCAAGAAAAACCATCTTAATTTAAGAATTTTTAGATATTTTTACTTAAAACAAGACAAAAATACTAAGAATTTTTTTCTTGAAAATCATTTTTTGCAGTTTATCAATCTAGAAAATGTGAATAAAAACAACTCAGTAACTTAGTTTTGGTAAACCATTCTTATGTTAAAAAAATAGGTAATTGAAATTTGGCTCCCCTTGTGATGTCAGAAGGGGATAATACCACCCCTTAATCTGCACTATCCA
This sequence comes from Misgurnus anguillicaudatus, assembly GCF_027580225.2. Lineage (NCBI taxonomy): Eukaryota > Metazoa > Chordata > Actinopteri > Cypriniformes > Cobitidae > Misgurnus > Misgurnus anguillicaudatus. The sequence goes on from NC_073348.2 coordinate 39,395,729, forward strand.
ACCACTGCACTGCCATTAAGTACAGAGATCAGCTCATTCGCATTTTAAAGGACACACCCAGAAATGGCACATTTTTGCGCACATGTACAAAGTGGCAATTTTAACATGTTATAATAAATTATCTATATGGTATTTTTAAGCTAAAACTAAATACGTACTCTGGGGACACCAAAGATTTATTTGACATCTTAAAAAAGTCTTGTGAAATGTCTCCTTTAAATACAATAGGACCTGCACATGGTTATTTTTATTGTATCAATTTACATTGCAACTTTTTGAGAGACACATTGTAACTTAAAGGCGAGTTTAATTTTTTATAGGTTGCAATCCACTTATTATTGAAGTCATGTATAGTTTGAGGTCCTAAAATGTATGAAGAGCTTTGTGTTGCATTTTGCGAATGCGTTCAGGATTGACAACCGTATTCTGGTGCTGTGTGAACGTAGCCTTACAGAGTTTAGTGCTGCTTGTTTTTGTAATCAAAATGATTACATGCACATATTACAAGTCAAACTGATGCTGCTACTACCTTTAATCATTAACTTATTCCTCTTTTATTTTATACATTTCTTTTAATCCATTTTATAATTCTGTGAACAGTCACATAAAGCGTTTACTCTCATAACAAATTGTACCGTGTATGATTTGCGACCAATAAAACTTGAAACTACATTTATGTCAAATGATGGATGGAGTTGGAGGGCATACTGGTTTACCTGGAGAGAAGAAACTGGAATGAGAAGTCCTTTAAAGGTGCATTGTGTAACTTTTAAAAGGATCTCTTGACAAATTTTACACAATGCACTTTTAATTATTGCTTTATGTCTTCTAACATCATGAAGAAAAAAACAAATCTAAGAGAAACAACAGATCAATTGTATTAAGATTTATTTTGTGATGATCACAGTGCAGATATCCAGTAACAGTACCTCCAGCATTTATTCAGAAGATTCACTCACATTTATTTAAGATTGTGTAATGTAATGCATGTTTGAGATCACAGGACCATTATTTTTAAAGTATCACATGATAAGAGTGAATATTTTCCAGATTGTTTATATACAGTATGTGTGGCCGTACAGAGTTAAAAACCCTTATAAATAGTAAAGTTATAAAAATGTAAGGAATGTGTTTCATTTAGTACCAGGTGATATTTTACAAACATGACATACATTTAAAAAACAAATAAAAATACACATATAAACAGCAAGACAAAACTTATTATAAAATCAGAAATGTGGACTTGAGTATCATCTATCTATATAACTAAATACAGATCAGCAAAAACAACATTAAAGAAAAAACTAAGAGAAATGAAATGTACAGCTTGTAGATGAGTGTTGACAGAGATCATAAATCTGTTCTGCATGAGTATAAATTGAGAGTTTTTGACCAGCATAAATCTCCTCTGATCCACAGACATCAACGCATGAATTATTAATAACAACAACATCATCTTGACAGCTGATACACTAACAGTACAGATGATAACTGAATATAAAACTAAACTAATTACAATTTTAACATTAACTATTGCTGGTCAATTCTAAACAATTTATAATGCCCAGCATTATACTTTCTTTTAACCAATGATTCTTTCCAGTCAACAAGTTATTTAGACGAGGGGTGAAACTTATTTCCTAATATTTTCTACAAGGCTCCACACACAGATCTGTCTTTTATATACTGAGTAACGACTCTCCTTGTTAATAATTTACACAGCTGTCCAACTGACATGCTAACCACAAACTAACCACACTAGAGACTTAAGCACGAAAGCTCCAGCTCCTCTGAAAGGGCTGAAAGGGTTTCTTCAATGTGAGGAACATCAGCTGAGGTTTGGGTTTCTCTGGAAAAACGGCTGCTTCACTTTCTGCTGTGGGAAATCGTCGACGGTAGATATCAGGATGAGATCTCTGAAACTAAAAACAGAAAACTCATTGAGTAGTGCATTTCAGTAGTAAAGATCTCGATGGAAAAATTAATTTTTCATGATAATACAATGTGCAAGACACATTCTTCTGTAGACGTAACATAAAAATTTAAAGTTCTTAAAGCTACAATCCAGAACTTTTTGGTGGGGTGGTTTCCCAGACAGGGATTAGCTTGAGCCAGGATTATGCTTTAGGAAATATAACTAGGTTTAACAAACATGCCTTACTAAAAACATTACTTTTGTGCATTTTCAGGCAAAATAAAGGGCACTGATGCATTTGTCAGTGCAAGATGTTTTTTTAGTTTGGACAGCTCTTACAATTATGTTAATCTAGGACTAATCTAATCCCTGTTTGGGAAACCGCCCTTTGTGTTAAACAAACAAGTACATAAACATTCAGTGTTTAAAACGGTCTTCATAAAGATAGATGCCAACTAGCTGGTCACCTACCTAGTGTTAAAAGACTCGTAAATTCAATGACATTATACACTCACCTAAAGGATTATTAGGAACACCATACTAATACTGTGTTTGACCCCCTTTCGCCTTCAGAAGTGCCTTAATTCTGTGTCATTGATTCAAGAAGGTGCTAAAAGCATTCTTTAGAAATGTTGGCCCATATTGATAGGATAGCATCTTGCAGTTGATGGAGATTTGTGGGATGCACATCCAGGGCACAAAGCTCCTGTCCACTACATCCCAAAGATGCTTTATTGGGTTGAGATCTGATGACTGTGGGGGCCATTTTAGTACAGTGAACGCATTGTCATGTTCAAGAATTTCAAGACGAGCTTTTCTGGCAATCCATATTTTTGCTATTATCCACCAGAAGGCGCTCTTACACGACTTATAAAAGCAACCCCTCAGGTCAAACAGTTCAAACTCTGTGTATATTTTGATCATCGCTCTGAATCTGATCTCTATCAAAAGTCTTTTACAAAAACGTTATCATATAAAAAATTATCTCAGCTTTTTAAAATATTTTTGAAGAAACCTACCCATATTTGAGAGGTGATAAAAAGAGGACCAATGAAGGTAGGATGAAACGGTTGGAGAACATTTTCTGGAAGGCATTAAACTTTTGTGAAAATCATAAAAATGCTATCGAGCTCCTAAGGTGACATTTAAGTAAAAAAATCAAAAGTTTAGTTTCATGTAATCACGCGAAACCTTAATGTGCAGAATTTTTTTTTAAATTTAGTTTCGCATGTGCACATGAAACTATTGCACGCACACGTGAGACTATCGAGCATGCACGTGAAACTAAACACGATAGTTTCACGTGCGCACGCGAAACTAAACTTTATTTAATTTTTGCTCCATGTCCCCTTAGGGGCTCCGTAAAATGCTGATGCTGGCTTGCGACTTCTTTAAAAAAAAAAAAACGCTGTCAGGGAAAGAGTAACACAGTTTAAGAGTTGTAATCCTCATGCTAAACAAATGCAAAAAGCTGTTGAGCTTGTGTGTGAGTATTTCTGGGCCAAAGTCACGCTTCCTCTTTCCTACAAGTTTCAGAAAGTTTTTTGTAGCCATGGGTAGGCGTTACGTATCATATTCCTTTTATAGGCACTTCCCCAGGAAAAGCACGCCCACGTGTCAATCAGCGTGAGAGCGAGAACGACAGCTTTGTTTTATATTAAGACTCAACAATAGCACAAAAAGAAGTGTGTTTTTGGATGTAAGGAGAAGAAAGCCTTGTTCAGCTTTCCAAGTAAGCCACCCTTATGGAAACAATAGATAAAGTTTGTTTGTCTGTGGTAGCAGCGGGATATTGCGTGTGTGTTTGTTTACAGGGTTCTCACACTTTAGTTAACCTTAAATTCAAGGACCCTTCAAGGACTTTCCAGGTCTAATATCCTCAAATTCAAGGACTAAATGTGGGGACACATTTCAAGTGAGAGAAAGGTTACATTGTGTTACCTTTTAAGATACATTGTTACAGTTCCCTTTTGAGGGATCTCGCGCTGCGTCACTGCGGTGACACTTTGGGGACGCCTCCAAGTGCGTCTGAATGTGTATATCAAATTCAACCAATGGTGAGGCTTAACGTCAAAGACAGGGTGACGCGGGAGCAAGGAAGTATATCGCTGGGTTTTTATGTGTGTTGCTTGCTTGTGACTCGCTCCTCCTGTTGTACATCTCTGTGTTTTTCCAGAAACTTTCGCTAGAGCTGATCCGTCTTTTATAAATCTGATAAAACTAAAAACTCTTCACAGATATGAAGGATGTAATACTACTCTATACATACTCAAGATTAACATGAGATGAGTAGAAACCGCGAGCTTTTACCTGTTTAAGTTTCTTCTTTTTATCTTTAATGGACATGTTTTTGTCTTGTATGATGTTCTCCAGAAGATCCACGATGGCTCCTTGTGAAGCGGACACTTTCTGGCGCTCAAACTGCTCTCTGCTGATCTGTCTACAGAACGAGTGTGGCGGAGACATCATGGACGTGTCCGTGTCCGCACCTGCATACTTTATCTTGAAGAAATCAGATCAGGATGTGTGGTAAGCAGAAGACTCCACTTATTTCATTCATTTTATAAAATGTCTCTTGACCAAACATACATTTCAACACTTTTAAAAAGTCCTACAAAAAACTGAACTTTTATACAAAAAATTACATAAAAATTGACCATATATACCGATCAAAATGTAACCTCACTGGCTTTCGTTTCTGTACATCATAGCATTGAAATCCCAATAAATAAAATTTTTTTCGTACTCAATATTCAGGATTCAGAAATACAGCAAATGAACAGAAGCTGAATAAATTACAAATGTTTTTTCGTGTTATTTTTCCATTCTGACCTGAGCCCTTTTGAGGTGGGACAGATGTTCCTCAACAGATTTCTTCAGGTTGGTTGGCACTTTAAGCACACTATCCTGGTTATCTATCATAAACATGACCAGCCTGGTGGCCAACAGCTCGTCCAAGTCCACTTCATCTGCTGAGCCCAGAATGCACCGCGAGAAGGTTTGGACCATCTGCATACAGACAGAGTCATCCACATGAGTCAGACAATAATGCCAGGGATTTTTACATCTTAAATCATTTTAAATCTATGGGCGACCCCAGACGTATGGAGAGTTATACAAATCCTCACTGGATGATTCGACCAGACCGCGACATCACACACGTGATGACTGTAGTAACAATTATAAAGTGAAGCAAGAAACGTGAGATCAAACATGACTTGAAAAAAACAAATGTTGTGGTAGTTTTTGCATGAGACATTATAAGAGCACTTGTACTGTTACCATAGTTGTACAAGTCGTCATTGGCCCTGTCCCAAATGGCGCACTTCTTGTTGACTTTCGGTCTTGTGTTTGCTTAGTCTACGAGTGACATGGGTGTCCCGTCTGTCATTTTTACGCTCCGAAGTGTACACACTTTACCAACCCAGAAGTCCTTGCGAAAGAGCAATCAGACGACGGATGGGAGGAGTTCACACTGATGGGCAACTTCTCTTCCTATTTCCGGCGTGACGATCGATGGTCCCAAAATACGACCCCGGTGTGCCCTTGTGTCTAAGGTCTGCACTACATAATGTCATCAAAGTGTGCCATTTGGGACAGGGACATTCTTTTTAAATAGTCCGCTTTTTTGTCATGTTTGTGGTTGTCTTGTTTCAGCTATTAAAGCGCACAATATCCGGTTGTAGCTTGAACGCTCTCATTGGCTATTGCAGCTGTCATGTCGGAGGCAGCCCGATCAAGGTTGACATTTACGATTTAGGTTTGGGGAGGCTCCAACGCGATAGGGAGCTGCAAAATAATTGCAATGACACCACACACACCAGAGGTTTTTTATTTGCCTGCGATGAAAACAAAACGTTTCGATCGCCAAGGGGGCAAATTCGGATTAAAACCTTCATGTGTGTGGCTAGCCTAACAAATTATAAATTAACTAACCTAGAGTTAATTTATTACCAATGACGGTTTGAGATTATTATTTAACTGAAGTTGTAAAGCTTAAAGATACATTCCACTTTTTATGAAAATAAGCTAATTTTTCAGCTCCCCTAGAGTTAAACATTTGATTTTTACCTTTTTGGAATCCATTCAGCTGATCTCCGGGTCTGGCGCTAACACTTTTAGCATAGCTTAGCATAATCCATTGAATCTGATTAGACCATTAGCATCACGCTAAAAAATATCCAAAGAGTTTCGATAGTTTTCCTATTTGAAACAATGATATTACGCAGCCGAAAATAGTCCCCTTGGTAACTTTCAATAGCAGGGGATTATTTTCGGGCACTGCGTAATATCATTGCGCCTGCTGCAGCCATGTTACGGCAGCAAAGTCCTTGATTATTACCCCAGAATTAGAGTATAGTTACTAGCCATATAGGCCTAGAAAATCGCAACTTGTAATTTTCTGTCGGTCTTAATACACGTTTTAAATAGGAAACATATCTCTTTGTTTATCTTTGAGCGCAATGCTAATGGTCTAATCAGATTCAATGGATTGTGCTAAGCTATGCTAAAAGTGCTAACGCCAGACCCGGAGATCAGCTGAATGAATTCCAAAACAGTAAAAATCAAATGTTTATCTCTAGGGGAGCTGGAAAATGAGCATATTGTCAAAAAAAAGTGGAGTGTCCCTTTAAATCAAGCACTTATAAGCAGGCAGTGATTTACCAGGGTACGTGCTCCTATCATGTTGTTCAGAGGAGGAAGCGTCGGGTTGGCGCAGACTTTAGCCATCAGTCGCATTAACAGCTGCAGTTTACGCCGGTTGGCTGGAGGAAGCAGCAGGCAGCAAACCTGCAGAGCTTCAATGGCGACCTGCTGTTGCTGCAGGAGACCTTCAGGAGTACACAACACACTTACAAATACTCCAAAATAACAAAATAATTCATGTCTATATTGAATGGTATTTTATTATGTGTTGTGTTGTGTCTGTCACTTACCCAAAATACTGACAAATATTTCATACAGATGGAAAGTTAAAAGTGGCTCTTTTAGTCTCTGGAAATGTTCAGACACCGTCTTAAACACGTCTCTCTCGAACCCTGGATACATGGGCTGCCTATCGTCATTGCCATTGGGCCCTATGACATCAATACAATGATAGAAAAGCATTACAACGTGGATAGTCTGATTGGATGAGACACGTCTAGACACATTTGCACCACGGGAACCTTTTCATAGTAGCCAAAATATTTGTTGAAGGGATTTTAGTACTGGGACCTTTTTCAGGAACTAAATTAGCTCCTAATCTGGTCTAAATAGCACAATACAAACTATCTGTGTTGTTAGTTTATGTTTATTGGCCAATAAATGCAATTGCAAAAATGTTACTGGCATACATTTAGTTCTCAGGTAATGGCCCCAGTACTCTTTCCTACAAATTAGTACCGGAACTGGGGCAACATTGACTTCCATAGTAGGAAAAATAACCTTATGGAAGTGAATGGTGCCCCAGATCTGTTTATTGTTATATGTTATTAACATTTTTCAAAATATCTTCATTTGTGTTCAGCCTAATAAAACATGTATAAATGTTTGAAACAATTTAAGTAGGCTAAATGATGACAGAATTTTTATTTTTTCGATTAACTATTTCTTTAAAGAAAAACACCACCGTTTTCAATATTTTACTATGTTCTCACCTCAGCCCAGACCAGTCAACACACACCCATCCTTTCTCAATCCGCGCACCCAATCCCCGCACAGTGCACTGTGAATGTGCTAGCATTTAGCCCAGCCCCATCCATTCCCTAGGATCCAAACAGGGATGAATCTAGAGGTTCGAAGTGCTGCAAACTAAGTGCTCTTCCGCCATACAATATAGTTCTCATTTTTTATCGGCTTAAAAATCGGCACGTTTTATTTTGTGCCACCATACTTACTCGTGTAACTACTCATGTAAAAGTCTTTAAATAGGGAAAACATGGAAGTTTTTGGTGGCTTCTATATTCATCCCTGTTTGGATCCTAAGGAATGAATGGCGCTAGGCTAAATGCTAACACCTTCTCGACACGCTGTACAAAGATTAAGTGCACGCATTGAAAAAAGATAGGTGTGTATTAACTCGTCTAAGTTGAGGTAAGAACATAGTAAAATACTGAAAAACTTGGTGTTTTCCTTTAACATTCATTCACACAATGGTTTATCACACTGCTGATGTTTTGCGTGAAGCTTCACATCTCTCCTGAACTGTGTTGAAACTGCAGTAATGTTCATAAGATCAAAAGGGAATCAGTATCACAGCAGATTTCTCATCACTCACAGTTTGCCAGACATTTCATAGCAGATAACACCCAGTGTGGCAAATCATCTGAGGACAGAAAACACATGTTAGAAAGAAATTTCACACAACAGATCATTTTCTGTGTTTAAGAAACACAACGCTCACCTGCTTTGCTCTGCAGGACTACAATGCCCTGCTTATTCACACTGAACACATTGTGCACAATGTGCTTTGAGCTCAAGAGTTTTGCATCTAAAACACCATCCAACGACCGAAGACCCAAAATACTCTGTAAACTAATACAAAAATGTTACTTAAACATGCTTAAAAACCATTACACCTTGGCAGTGGCAAGACAACACGTTTCTTGATCCTTACTGTGCAAGCGTCATTGACTTCCATATCTGGTCCACATGTTTAGGTGTTAATTCTCTCCTCGTGACTAATCGACATTCGGGCACCTCACCGATGGCTATGCTGTGCCTTTTATTCCATGAAGTCGAATTCTAGGATTATAAATACAGTACATTGGACAATGCAACAGGGTCAATGACGTGACGTTAATTATTTTGTGTCCGTACGGATAAATTAAATGTTCAAAATAAATTTGCAGATTACTTGCATACATTTTCTTTTTTGAGCTCCAAGTCTAAAATTTCTGGTTTTATTTCATTTTGAAAGAATATTTGGGGGATAATTGCAAAAATGTCAATGTGGTGTAACCGGTCTGTGTCAGTTGGTGTAACTAGTTTTTTTTTTTATTAAAATGTAAATATATTCATAAAAAATATGGAATAAAATATAATCATCTAGTGTAGTATAGGATTTTTTTTACATACATTTTTACATCATTTGTCAAAGATTATTTAGAAAACAGAGCTGTTTTCAGAATATGTCAGGACAAATATTACAAAAACGCATTAAATTTATATTTAGAAATAACTATTTAAATTATATTTTTAAATGATTTTTTTTTTTTGATGATTACGCTTACATGACATCAGGTTGATAAAATATATAATATTTCTCCTCCTTTGGCACAATTGGCGGTTACACCATTTGACATTTTTAGTTTCAGGTTTTAACTTTCATAAAAATGGTGCAAATGTAATTTTTTATTGCAAAAAAATTTTTTTTTTTGTCACTGACCCAACAACATCATGGATAGAAGAGAAACACATGATACAATCTCTACAGATAAAAGTTGTTTTACCATAACAAGAGGTTTCATGGGTATCTTTTCAGGCACTGGAATTTCCTCAAAATCATCCCAGCGTGGAATTCTGGGAACTGCGCTGTAATCTCTTACAGGTGGACGTACAGGCAGAGGTTTCAGAGGTGACTGGGGAGGAAATCTGGCACATTAAAAGATAATAATATAAATCAAATAAGATGAAAAAGGATAACAAAGAATAACTATGAACATAAAATAATACAACAAAGTTTGATTTAAATCTGAAAAAATAATAAATATGAGAAAGTGAACATATACATTTAATTTATTAGAGGTAGCTCTGGCATTCGTTTATTCGTTTAACGGTACCTATATAAACGTCCATTGTCCTCAAAATCCTCTTTTCCGTATCGTCCTTTGACATCCTCGATGACGTGATTTTTAAGGTATTTTTTGAGTAACTGCAGCGTTTGATATCGTGTCACCTCTGGCCCAAAGTTCTGGTTCTGTCTGAGCAGTTCATGAAGAAAATCAATAGCTTCAGCTCCGGTGAAACTCTGATCGTAACTTCTGAAATGAGCCCAATGACGTTTTACAGGCATCCCATCACGAAACAGCCTGATGGTTTCATTCCACTAGAGAAAAGTTCATAAAGATCCAGACATCATCAAAAGTCAACATCCAGTGATCAGTTTTTTATTGGTCAAATTTACAGTGGAACAACATTTCACTTATTTAAGAGGTCACATGTTATGGTCATTTTTACAAGATGTAAGGTGTGTCTAGAATGTGTCTGTGAAGTTTTAGCTCAAAATACCCCAAAGATCATTTATAATAGCATTGTTCCCTTACCCACAGACAGTCAGTGCTTTTGGTTAAAATAGATCTGATTCATGTGAATACAGTATGAGACGATAGTATATTAGCCGTGTTAGTGCTACAACGTGCTAACAAACACATTTAGAAAAGTTTTTGGGGAAAATTACCTGTCAGTCAGGATCTGTGGGCGGGGCTTTGTAAGTGTGACATCAGATTAACAAGAGAATCAACACAGCATGTCTAATGAGACTGCAGTGTTTCCCATACATTGATTTATTTGTGGTGGCCCACCACAGAATCAACACTGGCCCCCACAAATAGAATTTTCATGATTCCCATTTACATTTTTATTTCACTATTTAAAAAAGCTTAATTCGGCTTAAAATATAATTTGATATATAATACAGATCAAATACAGATACAGATCAAAAAGTAGAAGTGAAACATATTTCAGGTGCCAACACTAAATCAAACGCAAACACGACATGATGACATCACATATATGCTAATTAGCGGGTTACGTCATCACCACCACAGTTTCCTCAAAATCCTGTGGGAAACACTGGACTGCTTTGGTTTAATGGGGATTAAAAAAGTAGTTTTTTTTTTTATTGTAGGGTTGTTGTGTTCACTAGGGCTGTAATGATTAATCGTGCAAATGTGCGTTTTCTCAATGAATTAATTTTAATGAATTATGGTGAAATCCCGGCACATCTGAATGCCACGGGGGGCTCTCGTGCAGAAACTCCCTTTGTGCCACAGAAGTAGTAGCATTACAAACGCTATTCCAGGAAATGTCTACAGGAATATTTATATCGCTGTTCTTTAAATTGTTTCAGGTATTTTCATGATAATAAAGAATATTTTGAATGTTTTTGTTTAACGAGTGTTGCTTTTTTTAAATGCACGTTATAAACGACTCCGACTCATAATCATTTTAGATTGAGAAGGACTTCTTGACTTCTTACCAAATGCTGTACTACACACACAAGCTGTGCATGAAACAAAGAATCGCAGCCTTGCGAATCAGAATCGAATCGATTTCATTTTTAATGGGACATGAGATTTAATCGTTACATCCCTAGTGTTCACACACCTTGTAAAAGTGGATTTTGCATAATATTTGTCCTTGTAGTCATGTTTTGTGGTCTGTTGTGTGTATAGACAGTTTTAGCATTAACAACATAAACAAACGACTTTCGTGGAACAAACGTAACTTCGGGTAAACTTACATAAAGAATCATTATCAATAGAGTCCTTTTAGAAGTTTATTTTTGATAACAAGCAGATTACATTAGTTAAATTCATAGCTAAAGTGTTTTAAAAACTACACTAAGCTAACATTACCGTGTAAAAATAATGAATGTATACAACGTTAACTACAGATCGGCTGCCAAACCTTCCTTCACATAGCGCTGATCCATGATCACAGTCTCCCCTTGTCTTTAGGAAACCAAAACATTTGTTATTTTCGACGAGGTAGTTAATTTTAGCCACTGGCCAGACCAATAAACAAACCGGAAGAGACCGGAAGTTAAGTTCCGTCCAGACGCATAACCACGACAACGCGTGCGTCCAATGAAAGCCGTCTTATATTTTGTTTTTGTTTGGTGTTGTTACGGTTTCTTTAAAATCTCTTTCACCAAACTATAAAGTGAACTTTGTTCATATTAAATTTCCATAGTAACTTTAATATTTATAAATGCAGTAACTGGCGTTTTTGTGTACATTGAGTTTTGTATAAGTAGAGGATTTACCATTAGCTGTACATCCTTAAAATGTTTATGACCTAAAATAACTTTATTTAGGGTTTATTACTTTTATTGTTAACGTTACACCTAAAATCACCCAACTGAGCATTTTATTTTTTTACTTTAAAGTTTTAAAGTTTAACAGTCTACGATACAAATCACAACACTGATATAAAAACAATAACTTGTATCCTAATGCAAACAACATGATACACTGAATTATTCTTTAATGATGATATTATGTGTGAAATTTACATATTTCAACAAAGGGGCTTTACGAGACTAAAAGTAAACATCCACAAACACCTCACGTGAAGCGTTACGCGTGCAACAACGAAAACAAAATCGGTTGTAAATTCTTACCAGCTTTGTTGCTCTGTAAGGCCCCGGTCCGATCATTTTTCCGCTTATTTGCCGTCATAAAACCAAAATCCTTTTGATAACTCTTTCCATTTAATGTTTTATCGCTACAAACATCTCGAAGCAAGTTCCTGAAACTTTTGAAAACCGACTCGTTCCTGCCAAGAATGTGATTGGCACACGAAATCAACCACGTGACGGTGCGCTTCACCAAATCAGGGCATCGCCTACTCGGGTGCCACTCAGGTGCATTGTGGGTTGTGTAGTTTGATTGCGCTGGCAGGGTTAAAGGCGAAATAAAATGAAAATTTAAACAATTAAATGTAATAATTTTAAGGAATACTCAAGAACACCAAAGAGATTATCGAAAATAATTTATTTTGTCACATTATAAAACTGTTTTTTAAACAAAGTTACAAAAGGCTTAAAAGACATTGGATAATGTTGGCATCAAAGTCTGTCTTGAATAAAAAGCATAACGGCCAATTTGATCAGAAACCATTCAGCATTTTTTTTTTAAAAGGAGGAACATATTAAGAAACATTAAATTAACAAATAAATAGTCAAAGTTGTAGTATCATTGACAAAAATAACTTCAGATGACATCACTTCTGCATGCAGTAAACCTTCAGGTTCGAGCACAAGGTAAATCGGTCAAAACTCCTCCAGGTTTAAAAGGATTTCGGGATCATTTAGTTACAACTAAAACATAACCGTCAAAAACCCTTTTAGATATAACGTCAAAGTCACCATTGCTTTCATAACCTTACATCAGATTTGGCCAGCAGGTCAATCATATTCCAAAGATCAATATACGCTAATATTTACAGGTGAAGTGGGGGACCTTAAAAACAATATAGTACATGCACCCCATACTCATTTCATAGCCTGAAGTGAAGACGAACACATAAATACAGCATCTCTAATGAAACACCAGTGTGCATGTTTGGAAATATTAAATCCAGTGATTAAGGTGGTATTCCACGATAGTTTTAACATAAAACAGGGGAGTGGAACCTCAAACATACTCTGAAATTAAAAGGAATATTCTCACAGATATTACTCGGGCTTTTTGTGAAGGTAATTTCCGTTCTGATGGCAGTTTCCGTTCTGGAGCACTTTGGGAAGCCTTTTGCCCTTGGTGTAGGCGTGGTAGTAGAAGTTGAGGAACAGGATCAGAAAGATCAGCCCGTATAGACCAATAATGTAGAGGAAGACAGGAAACTGGTAAGGACAATCTTTCATGAAGAAGAACTGGCCGATGTGAGCGGTCACCATCACAAACTGGACCTGAAACCACAAGCGAGGTCAAATTACAACCGGTCGTGATATCAAAAACTTGCTATAACTGGGGTGGATAGCTATGAGTGTTTACATACCAACTGGATGGAGGTCATATACTTTTTCCACCACAGGTACTTCTGGTAGGCGGGTCCCAGTGCGGAGAGAGCATAGTAGGTGTACATGATGACATGGACGACGCAGTTCAGGAGGGCGTGGAAAGTTCCCAGACCACCTATGGGAGAATCGTATTACATCAGAATTTTTCTAAAAGTTGTCACTCCCTTAAAATTACATTGTTTCATCATAAACCTGTAATATTAGGAGCTTGATAGCAACAGCCACAATTCACTTACTATGAGAATTAGAGGAACCATGGATAGATTTCATAACAAAATGCATATAGATTTGGGATGAAATACTATAGCAAGTTCACCAAAAATGTACAAAGTAAAGCAGCACTTTTCAAAATACTTTACCTGGGGCAAATTTGACTCCAAACCACCAGGTGAAGGGCATGATGGAGTGATGGTAGACATGCAGGAAAGTTACTTGGCTGTTCTTTTTCCGCAGGACAAAGAAAACCTTTATATATATATATATATATATAAAAAAAAAGGTTAGGCACCGACAGTTTGTTAGCATAAAGCGTTTTAAAAGGAACACCACGGTTTTTCAATGTTTTATTATGTTCTTACCTCAACTTACAAATTAATACATACCCATCTTTTTTCAATGCGTGCACTTTTAATCTTTTAAAGCTTACAGTGTTAGCATTTAGCCTAGCCCCATTAATTCCAAAGACTTCAAACAGGGATGAATTTAGAAGCCACCAAACACTACCATGTTTTCCCTATTTAAAGACTGTTACATGAGTAGTTACACGAGTAAGTATGGTGGCACAAGATAAAACGTTTGTTTGGAGCCATAGGAATGAATGGGGCTAGGCTAAATGCTAACAAATTCACGAAGCACTGTACAAAGACTAAGTGCATGCATTGAAAAAGATAACTTGGATGAATTGATGCATGCCTGAGATAAGAACATAGTAAAATATTGAAAAACGGTGGTGTTTTCCTTTAATAAGGTTTTCCTTTAACTTACAGTGTCCAGCATCTCAATGAATTTGGAGAAATAGTACAGCCAGCAAGTCCACGCCATCTAAAAAAAAAGACATTAAAGGAAGGGCAAGATGAGAAACACGTCATCAGAAACTAAAGCATCATCACCAAAAGAATGTGCTTCATTCACATACCCTGACAGCCTGAGGAGAACTTGAATAATCTACAAGGTCACACCCATAGGTGTATCCGTTCGCCCAACCAGACATGAGAAACTGCAAGAAGAAAAGGATGTTTTGATAAACACCTAGAAACACAGGTGACAACTCCTAAAGAAAACAACAAAGATGCTGGCAAACCTCGTAAATCATGTACAGCGAAAAAGCCACAATGCCGAAGTTATAGATGATCATGGGCCGCTTGAGGTCAAAGGGTTTACGGTTCTCCATGACCCGAGGTCCTAGTGTTGTCACAAAGTAGATGTAAGCAGCGATGATGAACGTTTGGGGGAACGGCGAGGACATTAGGAGCCAGTTCTCCGTCCGTGGATCTGTAAGAGATACAAGTCTTATTTATTCAGTCACAGCAAAACCCAAAACAAACACCCAGAACGGAGATGATGCAAACTCACCTGCTTCTCTGATCCACTCATCATACAGCAAAACTGCTCTCGAGGTCAGCGTGTTGAAAGCCATGTCTGCGGGTTCAGTTCGGCTTGACTTCTGAGAAGACACAAACATGACAAAGAAATTTAAAACTGGTTCAAAACTAGAAAAAAAGTTGTTAACATGAGTTACTCAAGTCTCCCACCATTTCTGCTTTCCAACTAATGTTGTATCAGTTTCTAGACAATTCAGTAATAAATTCATAAGCAAAACAGACCACAAAAACCTTAAATACTCATGTTTGGTGGGACTTATACTCTGTAGCCACTCCCAAAACAGACAAATCCATTTGCTCAACGCAACCACTCCCAAAAAACAACTGGAAAGATGGGAAACTTCAAATACGTGTCTTTAATGTGATTTCATCATTTTACGATATTATAAAAGCACTAACTATCCAAACTACCATCTGTAATCAGGAAAGTGTAACGTTAGCTTTGTAAAAACTCATGAATCACGAACATCGTGTGTATTTGTCTAAAAACCGATCCACAAACCTTTAAAACCGGCTTCTGTCCGCTTCTTCTCTGCTCTCCCTCGATCTCTTCGTATCTACTTATCTACATGACTCATTGAACATGCAGCACTTATACACCTGTATCCGCTGACTCCGCCCACATTTATTCATATTTGGACGTTCCGTCCCATGAAACTTCCGGAATGTTGGACGAAACTTTAGGTGCTCAATCAGGCGTTGCTGTGGCGATCGATATGAAAATATGAACGGAATGCTGTACAAACGTCAGGAGAGGTTTGATAGTAGGTGTGTGGGATTTTATTTTGTTTAGGATAATGTATCGAAACGACATGAGAAATGGTGGACGATGTGCAAAATGCTGACTATAGATATTTTCAGCGCGTGTTTTTTTCACGACTTGTCCGGGTTTCATATCTCACGCCAAAATCCAAACAAAAAACTGCGTGAACCACAGAGGTATTTTTGAAATATGACTATACAATTTAAAATGAAATATTTAAGTTAGTAATAAAATGAAATGAAATATTTAAGTAAGTAATAAAATGAAATCACATATTTAAGTTAGTTATAATATTATATGGTCATTATTGGTTGTTGTACCTAATTTTACTTAAATTATAATTAATTTGTATTTTAATTGATGTTTACATTATAGGATTAAGCGGGTTTTGTTGTGAATAATGAAAGATTTTAAAAATAAGGCATCCAGACACATTACCAAGTTGAGAAAAAGGCTTGCCAGTCATAAAAATACATTTTATTTATTTCACAGTATATATATATATATATATATATATATATATATATATATATATATATATATATATATATATATATATATATAAAATTGTATATTAATTCTATATATATGTATTGTATATTAATTCTATATATATGTATTGTATATTAATTCTATATATATGTATTGTAATTAATTGCACACAAATCTTTTTATTCCTTTTTATAGCCTACTCTTACAAAATACAGGGCTTTTTGCTTATGACAATATTTGAAAGCCCCTCGATCACAATTTCTACTAAAGAAAATATTCATAACTAAACTTGCGTTCCTATATTTGTTACAAAAATAGGAAATATCTTGATTTTTTTGTTATTTTAGATTATATTTATGTTTGTTTTGTCTTATCTTGAATAATTTTAAGTTATCTTGATGCCCCCTTGGAAGTCTGTTGAGGCCCTGTGGGCGTATATTAATTCCTATATTAATAGGGTGCATATTAATACCTCAAAGGTACAAATAGCTGATGCATATTGTTACCTAAATGACAAACTGTAAAAATGTCTTAAATTTTTAAGTTTAATCAACTCAGATTTCTAACTCATTTCAACTTTTATTTGTCTTGATGAGAGATGAGTTGCTACAACTTATAAAATATTTCAACTATATTTTATAAGTTATAACAACTCATCAAGATAAATGGCAAGTTGAAACGACTTGTAAATCTGAGTTGATTAAACAAAAAAAATGTAGGCAGCAAATATGTTTACAGTGCACATAATAATTAGGACTGTTAACGTTCCAGCAACAGCTTTGTACCTTTTTTCTGTATAGTGAGTGTATAGTGCAAATGGTACAAAAATAAGCTCAAGTGTCTAGCTGCAAAAAATATTTCTTTCTTTAACCTTGGATTTTGTTGTAAATGTGCATTAATTGAGATGGATCTGAAGATCTGTTAACTAGTTTCAGTTTCAGGGCTGGTCAAGCCATCAGTGAAAACTATTAAAGGTCTGAATGAACTCTTGAGAGGTTCTGATGCTTTTAAAGACAATAGGAGAGCTCAGGGTGTGAATAATAAAAGTGAGTGGAAAATTGAGGGTGTACACCATATATGTTTACAAGACAGAGAGAAGCGACAAACATGCCCTTTGCTCACATTTTTTCAAGTTTCTTATTTACAAGCGCATGGTCTCATAATATTATTAGCCATTTATTTTAAGACTTAATAGCGAATTGTTTTGCATTCTTCATCCACCCAAAATTTTCCACATACTAGAGGATGACTAACTGTCATTTCCTGGCTTACATTAAATGATAACAATTCTTATAACTTGTCATTTTGACTTTGGTCAAAGTGCATTAGTCATGGAAACATTTTTGTGTAAAATGTAGTTTATAAACTCATGTTTGGTTTCAACATTGGGTGGTGGAAGTGTCAACTGTACATCGTTGTATAAGTTCAGTATTAGGGGATTGTAAATGCTAGTTTCATCCCACTTAAAACGACACATCTGTTTGTTTGCTATAAGACTGAACCTGTGGTCATAGTACAGGTTTTTCATTTTACAAAGACTTCAAGAATGAATACATAAGCATAATTTTGACTGGCATTGAGCAACACTGTAGTCAGCACAGTTGCCTTTCAAATCCTGAACATACCTAAACTGTGACGAATCAGACCAGACAGGTCTGATTATTGAGACACATATGATGCCAGATAATTTACTGATGTCACACGAACATTCATAATAGTTTCATTGTATAAAATATTTCCTCCAGGCCTAAGCAGTAGCAAGATTAATCGTGATTAATTGAATACAAAATAAAAGTTGGTTTTTGCATAATATATGTGTGTGCACTGTGTGTAATTATTTTGTATATATAAATACACACACATACATATTTGTATTTAAAAAACATTTACATGCATATATATATATATATATATATATATAATTATATTTTATATTATATATAAATAAAAATGTGTATACATAAATAACAATTTTCTTATTTATACATGTATGTGTGTATTCATATGTGCATAATAATTATAGCCTACACTCAAATATATTATGCAAACACAAACTTTTATTTTGTATGCGATTAATCGCGATTAATCTTTTGACAGCCCTAGCGCATATAAATGAATTATTTATTATATATAATAAATTATATGTATAAGTTATATAACATTTATGCTTAAAATTAAGGGTCTAAATCCCACCGAAAAATCTTTCTTTAAAACCAGATGGTGTTTATGTTTACCTCAACAAAAGGACAACCAATGAAAAACTTTTTGCAAAAGTACATTTTACTGGCAACATATGGAGTTGTCAAACCACACTTTCTGAAGTCTGTTCACTTCGAAAATGAAAACCACACAAAAAATGCGATCAGTAAGATACATTTTACTGTGAAGGACTCAGGTCTCACTTAAGCAGTCGCTGAAACTTGGGTGTTGGTGTTCTTGTCGCTCAGTGAAACCAGCTAAACAAGATCTGTCAGGAGTGAACGTGAATTATCTCAACAAGGTCTGGTCCCACATCCTCCTCCAAGACCTTCAGACTGTTGTCTTATCGTTTAATACAAGTAAAAAACGCTTTAAGCTTCTACTATTTTATCATTTGGAAAATGATTTTAACTTTTTTAATGTAATAGTCATACATATTTTCAGTATATATAGACAAAATCTATCATTAATATTTATGCATTTGACAGACACTTCCACCCAAAGTGACTTACAATGCATTACAAGATATACATTTTTATCAGTATGTGTGTTCCCTGGGTTTGAACCCATGACCTTTTGAGCTGCTACTGCAATGCTCCACCACTTAGATTTAAAGAGCACATGCACATTATTGTCATAGCTTAAATTGTGCAATTAAATTTACAGTTACAAACTGGACTGTTAGCTTACTTTCATACTCCACATACATGAACCAAAACATTTTTGAATGTGGTTGTGCAATGTGTTTTGATGCTGTCAGTGGTTGTGTCTCTACAATCTCAGATAAATAAATCATACACATGCTTCAGTGCTACTTAGTTAAAACATTTGTGGTGGCCTAAAGGAAATGAACATGGACAATATTGACATCACAACTATGTAAAATATGTCAAGACTTTTACTGACACATCAGGTTGAGTTGGTGATCTTGAGTACATAGAAGTTTCTGGGACATGCATGTCCTGATAAACAAATCAATATAGGTATGATCTATTATCAATTTAAAAATATATATATTCAGAGCTAGCTGTAGGATAAAAATGAAAAAAGATGCTAGTATTTGTTATTGTTTTATGCACTTATGCAGTGAAATGTGACCAATGTCCTGGCCATTTTACACCATTGTAATATAAAGTTAGTTTGCACTAAAATATCTTTTCTTCTCAGAATCTGAAGTAAAGTTTATCTGGTTTTTATGTTGAAAAAAATTCTGCTTAACTTTCTATAATCTTAATTCAGCATCTTTACAAATCATTTCTATTGGTTAAGGATATGCAATTGTCTAATGCATCAAATGCCAGGTTTTGTCTCTATTCAGAGTATTTAGTTGAGCGTTTTTAAGATTTTAACTAAACACAGGCTTTTCTTGGTCTAAAGTGTGTGTTTTAAAACACTGCTTAAAACAACTACATATGTAACCCTGGACCAAAAAAACAGTCATAAGTCGCACTGGTATATTTGCAGCAAAAGCTAACATTACATTGTATGGGTCAAAATTATCGAGTTTTCTATTATGCCAAAAATCATTAGGGTATTATGTAAAGATCATGTGCCATGAAGATATTTCCGTAAATATATCCGAAATGTATTTAATATTAATATGTTGCTCAGAGTCATGACTTTATTTGGACAACTTTAATGGCGATTTTCTCTTTACTGTTTAGTGACACAATTAACTCTGTTACTCATCTTTATCAGTGTACACCTAATAAAGAAATAGTAATTTGTTGGTTTGTTTATTTTCAATTGATTTTATTCAGGGATGCATAACGATTAATCGCGATTAATCTATAGCAGAATAAAAGTTTTTGTTTACGTCATCATATATGTGTGTGAACTGTGTATAATAACTTTGTAAAGATATGAAATGTTTACATGTGTATATACATTTGTATATTTATGTATAATTTATATTATATATAAACATAAATACTTAATATATAAACATATATTTTTTCTTAAAATTATACATGCATGTGTGTGTATTTATACACACACACACACACACACACACACACACACACACACACACACACACACACACACACACACACACACACACACACACACACAAACTTTTATTCTGCTATTAGATTAATCGCGATTAACCATCATGCATCCCTCCCTCATTTTTACCTTATATTTTACTATAAGGTAATTTACTAGTTAGGACTAGTAAATTAAAGTACTAATTAGTTATTAAATTGCACTTTCATTCTTATCACATATAGTAATACTATAATAATGTTTTTTGTTAACAATTTTATAGACCCCTTCACGGTTCACGTCACAGGCAGTTTCCACTGCGCATGTCAGGGTCAGAAAAGCCATTACAGCAGGTAGAGTTGCGTATTATTCGGTATCGTCAAAAATGCCTACTTACGTCGTGGGTTGTGAAAATCGCACCAGGTCTTTCGTTAAGTTTTCGCGATTCATGCAGAATCTCAAAAACAAAAAAATACAACATCTGCAGCGCAAGCAATTAACGTGCAGACTGGAACAATGCAAATATCAAAGAGGCTTGTGTTTGTTGTGTTCACTTCATTTGAGGTAAGTCATAATTTTTCAGCCCTGTTAGATTACATTATAAAGCTTGGATGGTATGAACAGTTTGACCCCATGCTGCGCGCGCACCCGATAGTCATTCAATGTTTACAAACTTTGAAGGGGTCTATATTTGCAGTTCAGGAATTTAAATTGTTAAAGCATCTGCTAGATTTTTGTAATGGATTATATCATATAAAAAGTTGGGTTATTTTCAATCCTGCGTTGGATCTAATTTAACTGGGTGGGTTGTTTCAACCCAAAATGCCATGGTTGGTTCAAATATAAACATTTTGTGGGCTATTTCAATCCAACTTATGGGTTTGTCAAAAGGTTTATTATTGGTTTATTATTTACTTTGGTCATTTTTTTTCTATTCAGTTCTATTTTTATGTCAGTCAAATCAAAAAGTCATATTTGATTCAAACAAAATTAAGGGGGGAAATTCTTTTTAAACACCAAAAACCCTTGACCTGTCTTATTTTGTCCACTAGAGTGCTCTCTACACTACATTTTCCTGATCTTAACGCTACATGTAAATATCATTATTTGCATCAATTGAATAACTCGCTCCTCCTTCAGACAGTCAGTCATCGTTTGGACACATGCAGCTGAGTTACGCTTTATAATAACTCACAATTATTTATGACAGCCGTCTTTTCAATCAGGATTGCATTGATTTTTTCACGATACTGCATGATGTGTGGATAAACTCTTACCGAGACCTGGGAATAATTTATTTGTATTTTCTGATTTTATTTGATGTTGTTGCACGACGATAAATGGCACGTTATAAAGATGGAGCAATTACATTATGGGTAGGTGAAAAACGTTCATAAATCTACAGATCTTCCTCAGGAGTGCAAATTCTTTGATTGTTGGGAAACTAGCATTTAATAAGAAACCATGCTGGCGAATGGAGGATTATACGCTGTAAAGAAGAGGAAGAGGCCAGTTCACAAAAGGTGAGACTTTTATTATGTTTTTTTTATTTTTTAGAATTTTGTCTACCTGACATGTTTATGCGATCAACTTAATCTGCCACATATTGATTGGTTAAATATGTTATATTATAAATTCCATCTAATATAATGTAAACGATGACTGAACGAGTATCTCACGAGCTCATCTGGACAGGTAGCAGAAAAAAGGGCGGGCATAAGTGACGACATATGCGCTTCGGTTCGGCTGATTAGTTGCGTTCGATTTTATGCAGAGCTGCGCAGACCGATCGACGTCTGACACCAAGTATCGCGAGAGACAGCTTTTAAATGTAAATGATCTCGCGATATTGTGACAGCATGATTAGACTGGTCGGCGCATCGCTGGAAATCGTCGAAAACAAGTCTTGTAATGTTTATAATCACATAAACATGCGTGGCAAAGTATTAGTTTAATTTAATTTAACTCTCTAAATTAATGAAATGAAATTGTAACATGTGATTTTGACATTTTTGACACGCCTTACCTGACCTGAATAAGCCTTTCATGTGGTAGCCATTGCCAAAATGTTAATACAAAATAAAAACAATGGTACATTGACCACTAGGTTAACTAAGTGCTGCTAACTGCTAACCAAATGACAGAATTATTAAAAGTCCAAGCAGAGAATATAAAGAGGATGAATCCACAGGTTTGTCTGCTGACTCTTTTGATTTTTCAGCAGTGGATTCAAATCTGAACCCGAGAATGGCAGCAGGTTGAACCCTTCAAAGCGTCACAGAGAGCGTCTGAACACTGAACTGGACCAGCTGACCACACTTCTGCCCTTCACAGAGGAGATCCGAGCCCGGCTCGACAAGCTGTCAGTGCTCAGACTCAGTGTGGGTTACCTCAAGATTAAAAACTACTTCACCGGTCAGTTTCATAGCATGACATCAACTCAGGAATAAGGGTATGAAAAGATGAACCTGTAATGGCTACGGGTTATGTGCATCTGTCATAGTAATACCACAGTACTCAAGTCGCCATGAATTTTAAACCTATTTTGTGTTTTTAGAGAGGTTGAACAGTGATTTGCATGGCATGATCATGAGCTCAGTGTTGGTGATGGCAGTTCAGCAGATATCTGATCATTCACATAGGTTCACAGAGGTTGTTGAAAACTAGACATAGGCTATTAAAATGCAGTTTTCATTACTTGCTTTGAATTCAAGCTTGTATATTCAGGGGAATATCTGACTTGCGGAGGTCAATGCATTTTAAACGAGTCCTTGTTGTTGTAAGCAGGTGCAGGTTATGCAAGAACACAAATTAACAGCAAACACAGCAGCACAGTGTGAATGAACAGTGAACACAACACAAACTTCTTCATGACAATTAGTTTTAAAGGTGCAGTGTGTAATTTTTAGAAGGATCTCTGACAGAAATGCAAAATAATATACAAAACTATAATATCAGGAGTGTATAAAGACCTTTTTATAATGAACAGTTATGTTTTTATTATCTTAGAATGAGACGTTTTTATCTACATAAATAGAGGGTCCCCTTACGTGGACGTCGCCATTTTGTGCTGCCATGTTTCTACAGAAGCCCTTAATGGACAAACTGTTTTTACTAAGTTGTCTCCGTCAATTACGTGCTTTTCCGGTGGTGGGTACCGTAGCTTCTCGATGCTTTTCAAAAGCGAGGGGTGAGCAGTGAACTGAGCCGTTGGTTGTAATTCACAACCTCACCACTGGATGCCGCTTAAATTTACACACTGCACCTTTAATACAGTATATATGGAGATGAAAATGTTTCATTGAGGTATCAACATTGTTTCAGATGTTTCTCTTAAAGGGGACATTTCACAAGACTTTTTTAAGATGTAAAATAAATCTTTGGTGTCCCAAGAGTACACATGTAAAGTTTTAATTCAGAATATCATATAGATCATAGATTTATAGCATGTTAAAATTGCCACTTTCTAGGTGTGAGCAAAATGTGCCGTTTATGGGTGTGTCCTTTTAAATGCAAATGAGCTGAAGAAATGCAAACACTGATCATGGTGGTTTGTTGAAATTGAAACTCAATTGTGCCGTCAATTATTTTCTTTTGTCTCTCTCTCTCTCTCTCTCTCTCTCTCTCTCTCTCTCTCTCTCTAAATGGCAGTGCCATGGTTGAATAGTGCAGATTAAGGGGCGGTATTATCCCCTTCTGACATCACCAGGGGAGCCAAATTTCAATGATCTATTTTTTTAGAAGAGTAACACTGCACTCACGATCAATAAGGTGCCAGACAATAAAGTAATCAATGAGAAACAAGACGTCTGCAGCAGCGATTTAACACGTCTTGGCAGTAACGATTTAAGTAATTTAAGTGTGCAGATGTTTTTATTTTCAATTATCTATTTTTTCACATGCAATACAGTTATCATTTTCTATCCGCTTAAAAAACTACTCATGTAACAGTCTTTAAATAGGGAAAACATGGAAGTGTTTGGTGTATTTATTCATCCCTGTTTGGATCCTTAGTGAATTCGCTTAGAGCACCTTTAATTCACATTTATGTATTTTAGTGTTTATGTTCCAAAGGAGGACTTTTAAAAACACAATTTCAAGATAGCTCTTTGTTTATGGACAAACTCTGATCTTTGTTGTTTAGCCAAACAATAAGACTTTATGAATGGCCTGTTTCTTTATAGAAAGTTAAATGGCATATTATCTGCTCATACTGTATATCCTCATACTGTGTTTCCTGTCGATTGTATGAACAAAAGAAAGATAAAGACACTGCTGTTGTTTAGCATTAACCGTGACTTCCTGAAGCAGTTAACCTGTTTTCAACATTTTTTGTTGTTTTATTGTCAGAATCTTGCTATGGGTTGGTAGGATTTCTGTGTGATTTCTATGGTGTTGCTTTAAGAGATGCATTTGACTTTCTTCTTTATCAGCTAAACACAGAGTTGTATTAAATAATATCCTGGATCTTTTCAGCTTTTCAGCTATTAGATACAATGTTGTTACAATGCTAAAAGCAAATTTGTGACTGCTAAGTTAGCGCTATATGCTAGTTAATGCTATATGCTAGTGTTTAGGCTGAAGTTCTACTATTGACGTTTACAGTGACGTTTTGCACAAACTTACCCTTCAGAAACGTCCATTAACAATCTCCAAACAATTGATTATTCCTGAAAATCTGATACAGACTCAAAAATCTGTTTACACACACACAGAGCTACTGAAGGAGCTGCTCTGAGAAACAGCCAATCAGAGCAGAGCGCAACATTATTATTCATGACTCTTTCAAATAAGGTAATAATAAGGCAAATCTTAGGGTTGTAAATGGACATGTAATCCGTTTCATACCTTCTGTTTAGATACCAGAGAACAATTTAACATATTACTTTAATGCATGCTTTGGCACCTTTAAATTGACTGCAAATAAGGCAGCAAGATATATTACAATTATCGAAATATCACAAATGTGCATAACGTACTGGTTTGCAATAACTGAATCATTTGAATATTTCTAAAAGTGATGTATAGTAAAGTTTAGGGGAAATGCAATAACTTGCTAAATGATGCGATATATGATATGCAATACAGCTATGCCTTTGTAAAATCAATCTGAAAAATAAACAAATATATTTAAAAACTGAAAATATACATGTTTCACCTTTTTTCTGGCTAATGAAAGAATCACATAAAACTCTGAATATGCATATCTTTTTAAAGTATTAAAACCATTCAGTTATTGCAAACCAGTGCGCAATGTGTATTGCGATATACACATTTTCAACAAGACAGAGAAATTAAAGCTTCATGCAGAGCTCCAGACTAACTTTTTTCACTAGGAGCACAGTGGCCCCCAACTGAAAATTTTAGGGGCGCAACCAGAAAATTTAGGGGCACATACCGTAAATCAACATGCTAACCAAATATTCACATTTCTACTAAGTAATTCACTGTATTACTAATAAATTATTTGATGATAGATGCAGAAAGTACAATGTGCTGTTTTAAATTCAGTGTCACATCACAAAAAAAGGTCAAATTTACTGGTCGCCCATGTGCGACTGGATGTAAAATTCAGTGGCACACTTTCAAATTTTGGTGGCAGTCTGGAGCCCTGTTTATGTGAAATGTTTGTGAAATGTGTCAAAATAATAATACATTTTTTTTATCGTAATATTTAGGAAGTTGTGGCACATTGCATTGTCAATATATCGACAACAACGTGCGATTTGTGAGAAAAAATCTGAAAGCGATTTTTTTATTTTTATTCATTTGGAAAATCCGGGCGTGGATTAATAAAATCATGCCATAACCTAAACGTGCTGTCGCCTTTCGTCACAGGAGCAGAAGTGCTGGCAGTAAAACTCATTTTAGGCCGTTTATATGGCCATTTGATGACCATTAATCATGGGGGGATATATTGGGGACAGGGATATAAAAACCAGGGGGAGGGATAATCCCCCCATGCTCCCAGTAAATCGTACCCTGATTATCAATATAGTGCAAACATCCAGCTCATATTTATTCACCCACTTTTTACCATTATTGCATACCACTAAAGAAGTAAAATGCCTTGAAAATGTCATTAGATTTTAAGTTGATATGCTTGTTTGTTTCACTGCGACACTGAGGAAGAGTTCAGGAAGTGAGTTTTCCTCTAATGCTGATGACAATGAGACGGTGACTTCAATTGATGGAGTTCATTTCTCTGAAGGGGATCTGCTGCTTCACGTGAGTTCAAAGTAAACATGCAAATGATGAAATGATTTTGGCAATATTGTTGTCATGGCTGTGATGCTGGGTCTCTCTCTGCAGGCTTTAAACGGTTTCGTCATGGTCGTGTCCTCCGATGGCTTCATCTTCTACGCCTCTCCCACGATCCAAGACTACCTGGGTTTTCATCAGGTGACTGAAATATTGAAAATAAGCTTTATCGACGTGTTAATACATCTCAGGTTCAGTTAACCAACTCTTGTTATTTCAGTCTGATGTGATTCATCAGTCCGTGTTTGATCTGATCCACATCGATGATCGCGACACGTTCAGATGCCAGCTGCACTTCGCCCTCGATCCCAAGTTTAGCACTGAAGGTAGGTTTCATTATTTAATAATTGACCTTCGACCTGACTCGCTGTAGCATTCGGTATTTACATTGAAAAGAAATGTTCTGGTTTCAAGTTGATCCATATCGGCAGAATTTACATAATGTCTACACCACAGATAATCATTTCAAATCATTTAAGCCTCTTAGTTTTCAAAGAAAAATCAAAATGTGTGGTTACAGTAGGAATTGAATTACAATGGTATCCAGTATTACTCCTGTCTTGAATCCTGATATATGAATCATTTTGATAGGAATAACTAGAAGTTTATCTGCTGAAGTCCCAACACAAAAACTGTTTCAAAGATAAAATAATGAACATTTATAATGGAAGAATTAATTTAGAGAGACAATATATAAGGTTTTTTCATTAATCTCTTAAGAACCAAGCTTTGGTTTGTCTTTTTTTCATATTTTTTCCAGATATTTGGGGTTAGGAAGATCCAATAAATATAATAACCAAATATTTTTCTTTTGAACGTGAAGTAATGTAATTGTCCACATTTGTGTATAACAGGTTTCAGTTACACATAATTATATATTATGGTGCAAACAACAAAAAATCAGGTCTTAGGAGGTTAAAGGGGACATTTCACAAGATCTTTTTTAAGATGTAAAATAAATGTTTAGTGTGCCCAGAATACGTACAATATGTGAAGTTTTAGCTCAAAATATCATATAGATAATTTACTACAACATATTAAAATTGCCACTTTGTAGGTGTGAGCAAAAATGTGCCATTTTTAGGTGTGTCTTTTAAAAGGCAAATGAGCTGATAATGCAAAGACTGATCACCATAATGGTGGTTTGTTGATAATGAAACTCAATTGGGCTGTCAATTATTATTTCTCTCTCGCTCTACATTAAATGGCAGTGCTGTGGTTGGATAGTGCAGGATAAGGGTCGGTATTATTATAATAAGATCCCCTTCTGACATCACAAGGGGAGCCGGATTTCAATTACCTATTTTTTCACATGCTTGCAGAGAATGGTTTACCAAAACTAAGTTACTGGGTTGGTCTTTTTCATGTTTTCTAAGTTGATAGAAGCGCTGGGGACCCAATTATAGCACTTAAACATGAAGTCAGGTTTTCATGATATGTCCCCTTTAAAATATCCAAAAATCACTAGCACAGTGATATATATTTTGTTCACATGTGCACTTGCATTATTACACATGCTTTTAACACTTTTGATGCCTAGTACTTGAAGTGTCTATATGTTGTAGCTTCTATCAAGCCACACTGTGGGCTTATGTTATAATGTAATGATTATAAAACTTTTATTTTATTATCCATGAACATGATTTGTGAGTTCGGTCAGATCGATTCATATCAAATAGGTGAAGATTGCAACTCCCATCATTCTGTGCCCTTTAACAGCATCATCAAGCTACGCTGTTGTTGTTGTTGTTGTTTAGCGACCTCTAGTGGTGAAAAGTAAATATACTGTAATAAAAAGAAGGCTTGACATATCTTCTTTTAAACCTTTTTTTTTAGCTATGTTCACTTTGAATGCAGGTGCAATAATAATAATAATCCCCAGAGACATCATGCTTCAAATACTGTTGATGGTGTTTAACCTTAAACTTTAATGATCAGGGTGTTTCAACTAACAAAAGAAGACATCAGTGGCCAGTTGCATAAACTCTCATACTTGCCTTTATTGTTTTAATAGCAGAGCAAAGAGGCGGTCGATCTGTGAGCGCTCCGGAGAGCTTCATTCCTCCAGAAAATTCCTCATTTCTGGAGAGAAACTTCTGCTGTCGTCTGCGCTGTCTGCTGGATAACACATCCGGCTTCATGGTGAGGACAATAAAATCAAAACCAGATGTCATTATATCACATTCAAACATATCTTTAATCTTCAGATTACAGTTATTGCTCGCGGGTCATCACTTTCCAATCTAAATCTTTTACTGATTCATTGTGACAGCCAATCAGCAGCTCTCACATGAAAGAAAAGGTCTACATTGCAAAAAAAGATTTTCAAGAAAAAAAATGTCTTGTTTTTAGTAAAAATATCAAGAGGGTCTTTAATTGGGATGCTTTTTCTTGATGAGCAAAATGGCCAAGAAAATAAGTTTAGTTTTTAGGCCACAAATATCACACTTAAGTGATTTTTTGCATAAAACAAGCAAAAAAATCTGCCAATGGGGTAAGCAAATTTTTCTTGAACTTTTCTTGAATTTAGTGTTTAAGAAAAATTTTCTTCAAGTTTTTTTTTTTTGTCCACAAAATCACTTGGGTTTGATATTTTTGGTCTAAATACTAAGACTTTTTTTTTCTTGAAAATCATTTTTTGCTGTCTATCTATTTAACAAAATTAATTGTTAGTTTCACTGTTATCCTCCTGTGTATCCAGGTGCTTAATTTTCAGGGACGGTTAAAATACATTCACAGACGAGACCGGACGGCCGAGGGCGACGCTTCGGGGGTCTCTCAGCTCGCCCTGTTTGCAATCGCCACCCCTGTTCACCCACCTGCCATCTTACAAATCAGACCCAAGACTCTGTTCTTTCAAACCAAACACAGGCTGGATTTTACTCCTGTGAGCATGGACACCAGGTGAGGATGTGAACTGAAACTGAATCATTGTGAAAACCTGTTTGACTGTTAACTGTGTGTTACAGAGGAAAGATGGTCTTGGGTTACACTGAACAAGAGTTGTGCATGAGAGGATCTGGATATCAGTTCATTCACGCTGCTGATATGATGTACTGTGCAGACAAACATTTACGGAGTAAGACGACATCTTATCTACACAATGATGTAACACATACTGAATCAGTGTTGTTTATGTAGCGTTGAGAAGTCAAGGGGGGTTACACGCAATTTTTTTTCGCCAAATATAACTGCAGCACATCTAGGCAGTGTTGTATGCATTACAAGTTACGTGCATTACGTAATAATATTACTTTTCTAAAGTAACAAGTTACTTTTCAGTTTAATTAATTATAAAAAAAAATAATGTACTGAATTAAACTGAATGAAG
Organism: Misgurnus anguillicaudatus; assembly: GCF_027580225.2. Lineage (NCBI taxonomy): Eukaryota > Metazoa > Chordata > Actinopteri > Cypriniformes > Cobitidae > Misgurnus > Misgurnus anguillicaudatus. Next base: position 39,426,002 of record NC_073348.2, read on the forward strand.
TCACGTTTGAGGAACAGTTTGAGTCAGAAAACAGAGATGGCAGGCCAGAGCTCGACATTTTTGCGATGGAAAATATAATATAAGTACTTCTCAGTTATAAAACTGAAAGAGATCAAGCCTCAGCCAAGTAAGAAAAAGTAACACAAAAGTAACTTAAAAGTAATGCATGTATTACTTTCCATGAAAAGTAAATTAGTAACTCATTTAGTTACTTTTTTGAGGAGTAACTTAATATTGTAATGCATTACAATATTAAGTTACTCCTCAAAAAAGTAACTAGGGCTGTACGATATCAAGAAAATATTAAGAAAAGTTATGCGATTCACAATATGTGATACGATAATGCTTAAAGTTTGTAAAATCTATTTAATAAAACATATTTAAACAATGAAAATTGCATAACCAACATGCATTTTAAATGTTTTTTTTGGAACAAACAGCATCAATTTCTTTGTCTCGGCAGTCTCTCTGCTATCTGCATAAATGTCAAGATTTTACTACAAATAACTTTGAAGTATTCAAATTATTATTTTAAATTAATTATAAATGCAAATTATTGCAATATGCATATTTCCAATATTGTTGAGTCTCTGAAATGACTTTAGACATTTTAATTAACTATTACGCTGCCAGCCTTTTTTTTTCCGAAAAGTTGCCCGCCCGCATTTTTTGTGATTTTCACAAAAGTTTCCACAAAAAAAAAACTTCCAGGAAATTTTTCTTGTAAAAATATATGAACATACAAATATATCAAATAAAAGAACAGACCCTCTGCTTTTACACAAACAATAAACAAACAAACAAAATGGGAAAAACCATTTCATCCTATCTGTATTTTTTTCTCTGCTTATAACCTCTTAAATATAGTTATTTTTCTTTAAAAATAAATTTTTTTTTAACAAAAAAAGCTATAATAATTTTGTTAGAGATTTGATTCAGAAAACATAAACACAGTGTAAAATTAATAAATAATTTTTTGCTTCAGTTTTTCTTATAAATTAGGGAAGTGTGCCATCTAGTGGATAATCGGGTTATTACAGATAACGTTAAAACCTCATCAGTAACACTTTTTGATGCAAATGTTTTCTCCTAAATGACGAGATATCTTGTCAATGGCGGGGAAAGAGTTAAACATGCAAACACAATCAGATCAGGCAATGCCATTTTGCAGGCTACTTTTGAAATTGTGTTCACAAGCTGTTTTAAAAACTAGCACGGTGTTTGCATTGTATATTGTACAGTATGATACACATAGCACACTGGTGTTTGTTTTTGGGTGTTTCAATGAAGTCTAAGATTTTGTTTCTGTTGTGCAGTGATGAAAACAGGAGAAAGTGGATTCACCATCTTTAGGCTTTTGAGTAAGAAACAGGTTTGGATTTGGGTCCAGTCCAACGCCAGAATGGTGTTCAAAGCAGGAAAACCCGATTTCATCATCTGCCGTCAGAAGCCTTTAACGTGAGTTAGTTCACACGCTTGCAACTCATCCAATTTGATCTTACTGAGCGTTCACACCAGACACGAATGAAGCAAATAAATCGCACTATTCGCTCGTAGTTGGATGCTTGAAAATTTTTCTCGCTTCATTTCCGCGTGAAATTTGCGTCATTCGTACGTTAAATTCAGACATGAATACGCTCACTTCGCCACCTTAAGCTAGCTTGTAGTCTTAATATTTATATACTTGTGTATATATATATAGCTCAAATTGCTCAACTTACCAGATATTCCGACCTCCTTTTCCAAGCATGATCCTTTTTATTCCTGTTTCTATAAAAGTACAAAGATGTATCGTATAGCTCCAGGTGTCCACATACAGCAACGGTCATTTTGTCCTCCGTTGTTGTTTTGTATTTCTGCCTTGGCTCACTACGTCATAATCACGTCACTACTAGAGCAAGCTCCTGATTGGTTAATGCAGCGCGAATATCCGCCAAAGTTCAGATTTTGCGCATCATACGCCCAAATCGCACCGAGGACGTCTATCGCATCTTAGCATTGACTTAACATGCTAATCATTCGCGCTTAGCGTTTTATTCGCGTCTGGTGTGAATGCACCATTAATGTTTTCATAACACAATTTTTGTTGTTATATTTCAGAAATGAAGAAGGTGAGGAACATCTTTGTCAAAGGCAGTTGCAACTACCGTTCAGCTTTGCGACCGGCGAGGCCGTCCTGTATGAAACCTTCCCTTCCATGATGACACCAGGACCTGATCCATCCCAAACCTCACTAAAGAGCGATACCGTACATCCAGATTCCCTCCTGGGATCGCTACTTAGTCAGGATCAATCCGTTTATGAGCAGCCTGTGGAGCCGGCCTCACCGTTTTCTGTAGATCGGATTTTTATGGACAGTCACGCCCTGCTTAGCGTTCCCTGGAGTAGGGACGTCCTGGCCGATGGCATCCGACAGGATCTGACCACGACGCCACAGTCTCAGGGTAGCGGAGACCAGGAGGGGCTGAAGGAAATGGAGCGAGCGCTTCTGGAGCTACTGGACGCGAGAGGAGAGGATCCGATTTTGGCTAATGATGTTTTCTCGTATGTAGAAGAGGCTCTGTTGAGAGAATCAAACAGCATGAACCAGATCAATTCTGGCGGTAACACCAATGGACAGCATGAGGACTACGCGTTGCCTAGCAACCAGATGACAAGATGCCAAAGCTCATTCTCAGCTTCACGAAAGCTCACACAAACATTTCTGTATGGATCTCCTGGTCAAACATCTTTCCAGCATTCATTCAATCACTCCTTTTGTTCTCTTCTAACAACTAAAGCACAAACTTTATATGGCCCATCCCATAATAGTCCCTCTTCCTCTCAATTCACTGACATTGCGATTTCAGGTTCATCCCAGAACTGTCAACATCATCGTCCTCCCGATGTCCCTGAACGTCCAATCTTTATAAACAGCCAAGATCCGCATCACCAAGGTGTCTTGCAGCCATGGCAACAGCAGGATCATGTCCCATTAACCCTGCCGTGCGGTCCGGAGAGATCTGACTGTGTTCAGAATGATTGTATTAAGGTCACACAGCACCCACCGGATCATCACACACAATCTGAACCGCATGGATCGCATAGAGTTTAATTACGGTCGGATTAGCGCGCTATCCCAGAATTCATCAGTGAATTGTGTCTCAGGTTGTCCTGTATCAGGATATCAGAGGTGTAATATGTCATCCGATGAATCGTTTTCTGGATTTTACATCCCTGCGTCTGTGAATACGGACTGCACACTGCAAAAAATTACTTTCTTACTTAGTATCACTCCAAAAAATGATTTTCAAGGAAAAAATTGTAGTATTTTTGTCTTGTTTTCAGTAAAAATATCTAAAAATTCTTAGTCTAGTTTTTAGACCAAAAATAACAAATTTAAGTGATTTTGTGCATAAAACAAGCAAAAAAATCTGTCAATTAAAAAAAATCAAGAAAAAAAATTTGCTCACCCCATTGGCAGATTTTTTTAGCTTGTTTTATGCACAAAATAACTTAAATTTGATATTTTTGGTCTAAAAACTAGACTAAGAATTTTTTTTCTTGAAAATAATTTTTTGCAGTGTAAAAATTATTTTACAAATATCAATTACAAATATCTGATCAATTCTTAGGTCGGGATGTTTTTTCTTGATGAGCAAAGTGACCTAAGAAAATAAGTCTAGTTTTAAGGCAAAAAATATCAAATTTAAGTGATGAAACAAGCAAAAAATCTGCCAATGGTGTTTAAGAAAATAGTTCAAGATTTTTTTGGCTTGCCCCATTGGCAGATTTTTTTGCTTGTTTTATCCACAAATGTGATGTTTTTGGTCTAAAAACTAGATTTATTTTTTTTAGGTCATTTTGCTCATCAAGAAAATACAACTTAACTTGAGCATTTTCAGATATTTGTGCTTAAAACAAGACAAAAATACTAAAGTCATTTTTTGCATTGCAGTCACCCAAGGATGTCGGGACAGAGAAATTATTGAACAGTTTTTATGATTTTTAATCTGAAGTGTAACATTCAAGGTCCAAAATTTGCACTAAAATTCACAATGGATATTAGTTTGTGTGACAAGTTACCCAGCAAGCAACTTTAAAAATGTTTTAAAAACATTTAATAGGCGTCCGAACACAGCCTAGATGTCTAGACTAAAACAAAGGAAAATTGAGGCTGTTAGTCAAAATTTGAAAGACACAAAAATAAAAATAAATGAAATAAATAAAACCAAACACCTTGTAATCGCTGTTGACTTTGCTTACTTGAAATATCAGACATCATACAAATGAGTTTGCCAAATACGACATGTGACCAAATTTAAGTTTTATTTTGACTAGAAGTGGGTTACTCATAGCCTGATTATATCAGGGTTATAGTTAACCTAGACAGTGAAAGATGGCTGTTGCTTGCACTGCAAAAGAAGAAATATCTATGAACTTAAATTAGGATGTGTTTTCTTGATGAGCAGAATAACCTGGGAAAGAAGGTCTAGTTTGTAGACAAAAAATATAAAATCTAAGTAAATTTGTGCTTAAAACAAGCAACAAAATCTGCCAATATAAGATAAATAAGAAACAAATATTGCACTGCACAATGCAAAAAATGAAAGTCTAGTTTGTTGACCAAAGATATCAAATTTAAGTGATTTTGTGCATAAAACAAGCAAAACAATCTGCCAATGTTTTTTTTTATTTTTTTTGAATTTAGTGTTTAAGAAAAATGTTCAAGATTTTTTTTGCTTATCCTATTGGCAGATTTTTTTTGCTTGTTTTGGGCACAAATCCACTTAGATTTGATATTTTTGTCTAAAAACTAGACTTAGTTTCTTAGGTAATTTTGCTCATCAAGAGAAAACATCTTGATTTAAGAATTTTTAGATATTTGTACTGAAAACAAGACAGAAATATTAAGTAAGAAAGTCATTTTTTTACATTATGAGACACAGTGACCTCTGCTGTTCACAACAGATGTGCAGATAATTAATTCATCCGGACAATAAACAAACACTACCAGTGAAATGTTTGGATGTTTATTTTTAATGTTTTCTACATTTTAAAATAACAGTGAAGTCAATAAACTGAAATAATTAGGAAATATAGGAATTATTGTGCATTGACCAGATGTTATACTGTTTATTTAAAATGTATGTTTCAGTTTGTCTGGGTGTGCAGATGTTTACAAGAATGAAAATATATTTACTTTTTCTTTCACGACCCTCCATGAATAAAATGCTAGTGCTGGATGATATTGAGTTGTGAATGTGATTTGAGTCCCTGTGCAGGTTTTACTCTGAGATGTGATGTGATGGGACATTGCACAATCTCTGGAGTCCACTGATCTTCCCTGAGGAGTATACCAGATGTTTCTGTGTGACATCTCTATTTCGGCACTTAAACAACCACAGCTGCTTGTTTTGGTTTGTTTGTTAGTCTTGCATTGTTTTCTTATTCTTATTTCTTACACTGTGATACATTTTTGTACACAGAAGTTATGTTAACATTTATATAAAGCAAATTCAAATGGATTTAAACTGAATATCTATGTAGTTCACTGCAGGGCATCACGTCATGTTCACCTGTGTCTGAAGATTCCTCAGAATTTCAATGTATAGTGTTCACTGCATAGACAACACTAACGTTTTATATTTAAGGGCCATTACATCAAATCGGTGCCATTTGCATGTTGTAACTCATCAAAATTAAAGTTCATTTTTTGTCTTTTTTAAAACTAAATCTAATAACACACATATTTTACTTTTCAAAATAAATATCATCTCAGGTAACTAGTTATATTTTTTTAAAAATCATTTCTTAATGGAGGATGGGCATTTTGGTAACATGACGATTTTTAGCATAGATTTTGCAAATGCATGAGATAGCTGCATTAAATAGCATGAAGACACTGAGCAAATTCTAGTGATTTACCATTTTTTTTTATTTTAAAATAAACCAATAACATCAAAGAAATAATATAGGTAACAGGACTGAACATTAAGATTGACATTCACAGCATCAATATCACAAAATATAAAGAAAAGAAAAAGAGAAAAGTAATTTTTGATCTTCACATGGCCTTCAGAAGATCCAGATGATGTCACTTCCTCTTAAAAATGTGACTTGTGGGATATTTCTAGATTTTCAGATGGGGGAATGTGTTGGGAGTGAAATCCTGGGGACATGAATAAAATGTGCATTTATCTAAAATATTCTGACTTTTTCCAATGGTAAAAAAATATTTAAAGCAAAGATGAGATATGGACCCACACAAAAAAATGCAAAAAAATAAAGATATCTGAATAATTTTATGTTTTATATTTAAATAAAATTTAAATAGGGACACTTTGCTTAACAATAAAATGTATTTTATAGTTAGTTTTCTTGGATTTTTATACAAATAATGTTTTGAGGACCGATTCAGTGGAATGGCCCTTAACATAATATGGGCCTTAAACAGTAAATGATCTGTCCTGTCTTTGTATTTGTTGTTTCGGTCTACTTATGTTATTACACACCAGATAAAACACTTTAATGTGTAATATATTGTGTATCGTTCACATTGATATAAAACAGCAGAAGTCAATGGACAGTCAGAGGAAAAGAAAACCAAAATAAATACTACAATTTATTTACACAGGTGAGGGTGTTATAATATGTATATTAAGTGTGACCACAGCAGTTTATTATCGATCCCATTCAAGTATTTAGGAATAAACACTATGTCCTGTAATCTTCTGGATATGTTTATTATTACTGGGCTGGTGGCTGTTTTATTCATTTATTCGGATTAATTTAGGCGGAACTCGGTCCATTATTACTGTAAGCTGCATTACTGAATACAGAAGTCAATGGCGCCCCCGCGTGGTGAGTTACAGAACTGCAGAACATTGACATCGGATCGAACGTGAGGTAAACAGCTACCCAAAACCTTTACTTTAGGTTTTTATTTAGTGAGCCCGGTGCCATGACACACCATGTTATGTATTTGATAACGTTCATATACAGAAATGCCAATTTTCAGACTTTTATCTACTTTAACCGGACTTTGATCAGGAAAAGTTCAAAGCAAACGCAGGGCTCGTGCCACATTTGAAAGGGTTCAAACTACACCCCAGCAGCTTACTACAAATTATGTACACCACATAGAAATAATACAGCAAAAATATTTTTTTCAAACGCTATATTGTCATGGTATGATTATGTCAAATTTATTTGATCAATTATTAGGCTATCATAGGCTTTAATTTTCAATAAAATTGCGTGTTTAACGACTTAACTGATATTAGCAGTTTATGTTCTGTTAGATACTGGATTTTTTTAGCCTACAGATGTTCAATGCATACAAATTTTGCTAAGACATTAGTATGTACTATATAACAGTATAATGCTTTGGTTAACACAACCATCCTTTAAAGAAGACATATGAAAATCTGACTTTTTAAGTGGCCCAGTGCTTCTATCAACCTAGAAAATGTGAAAAATATCAACTCAGCACGTGAAAAAATAAGTCATTGGAATTTGGCTCCCCTTGTGATGTCAGAAGGGGATAATGCTGCACCTTAATCTGCACTATCCAACCACGGCAGGCACTGCTATTTAGTGCTATTATGTAAGCTCATCTGCATTAACCAGGACACACACAAAAAAACCTACGAAGTGTCAATTTTAACATGTTATAATAAATTATCTATATGGTATTTTGAGCTAAAACTTCACATACGTACTCTGGGGACACAAAAGATTTATTTGATATCTTAAAAAAGTCTTGTGACATGTCCCCTTTAGGAGATGTTGACTGCGGTGATGTTTGACGCAAGAGGTTCAAGGACATTATCTCAGAGATTTGATTTCCTCTAAATGACTGAATCTGTTTTGGATGGGATGGAGATCAGGAGGCCACAGGGTGATAGCAGCCAGAATGCAGTCACCTCACTGTAACCCACAGATTTCCATTCTGACCAACGACACTGAGGAAGAAAGAAAGAAAGAACGAAATAAAGCAAGATAGATAGATAGATAGATAGATAGATAGATAGATAGATAGATAGATAGATAGATAGATAGATAGATAGATAGATAGATAGATAGATAGATAGATAGATAGATAGATAGATAGATAGATTTGGTTTTTACTTGGCTGCAGTTTCTCTCTCTGCCGCTGGAGGCGCTGTTTACCCTCATACTCGTTTATAGATATATAGATAGATAGATAGATAGATAGATAGATAGACAGACAGACAGACAGACAGACAGACAGACAGACAGACAGATAGATAGATAGATAGATAGATTTTGTTTTTACCTGGCTGCAGTTTCTCTCTCTGCCGCTGGAGGCGCTGTTTACCCTAATACTCATCGATAGATAGATAGATAGATAGATAGATAGATAGATAGATAGATAGATAGATAGATAGATAGATAGATAGATAGATAGATAGATAGATAGATAGATAGATTTGGTTTTTACTTGGCTGCAGTTTCTCTCTCTGCCGCTGGAGGCGCTGTTTACCCTCATACTCGTTTATAGATATATAGATAGATAGATAGATAGATAGACAGACAGACAGACAGACAGACAGACAGACAGACAGACAGATAGATAGATAGATTTTGTTTTTACCTGGCTGCAGTTTCTCTCTCTGCCGCTGGAGGCGCTGTTTACCCTCATACTCATCGATAGATAGATAGATAGATAGATAGATAGATAGATAGATAGATAGATAGATAGATAGATAGATAGATAGATAGATAGATAGATAGATAGATAGATAGATAGATAGATATATTTTGCTTCATTTTTTAATGTAAGTGGTTGCACGCAATTAAATTATCTTAAAGGGGACATATCATGAAATCTGACTTTTTCATGTTTAAGTGCTATAATTGGGTCCCCAGAGCTTCAATCAATCTAGAAAATATGAAAAAGGACCCAGCAACTTAGTTTTGGTAAACCAATCTCTGCAAGCATGTGATAAAATAGCTCATTGAAATTCGGCTCCTCTTGTGACGTCAGAAGGGGATAGTACCACCCCTTAATCTGCACTATTTAACCACGACACTGTCATTTAGTGAAGTGATCAGCTCATTTGCATTTTAAAGGACACACCAAAAAACATTTTTGCTCACACCTACAAAGTGGCAATTTTGACATGCTATCATAAATTATCTATATGGTATTTTGAGCTAAAACTTCACATATGTAGCCTACTCTGGGGACATCTTAAAAAAATGTTGTGAAATGTCCCCTTTAATTTAAATATATGCATTTAGTTGAACATACTCATTTGTTTTTAGTTACATTAGCACAGTTAGGTTGATCTGAGTAAAAATGAGGTAAATTCAGCGATGCTACCATTATCTAATCATGTTAGTTCTATTTTCGAAATATAAAGTTATTATATTACAGCGACAGCACACATTAGCAAGCTAACCATAACTAACACTCAGTTAAAACAGAAACATTCCCAATGTAAATATTTTCAAATTAAGGCATTTACATTTCCAGTGTAATGCTTTCTGATCAAAACAACACTAAATAACTGATAGATGTCAATGAGACTGTTCTCATCATAATCATATCACAATGGTAACCATTTAAAAACCCAGAAACTCTTTCAAATACTAATACAACAACATACTAAACATTAATAAGTTCCCCCTTTGCATTATATTTGTACTCTTTACATGCATAAACGTTATTTACTCGTATTATTTAGTTTTATGTGAACTGGAAATTCTTGCCAAGTTTTAGCATTATTGCTTTAATACAAAACAAATAATTCATGTAGTGCAAACTTAAACGAGTCATGTTCACATTAATTGATTTAAAACACATGTGATATGCCTAGAAACTACAAAATAGTTTTGATCAAAACCAGATATTGTAATGGATTAAATTTGCAATAACGTTTTATTATGTTCAGTTTAATTAGTGTCAGAATCCTTTTTTTCAGTGTGTTTGACTTTTAAAGCAGAGGCGTGCTATTACTTTTTAAAGCAATTTCCATAGCAAATAGACAAATCTCATAGATTTACATCGATAGAAACCAAGGCCATATGCATAGGACTTCAGTGTAACCACCTAGCAACTCCATAGCAACAGGCCAGGAACTACTCCTAATACACCTAATACACCTGCTTTGTGTCGCTAACATTGTTAACATTTTTAATGTGTTCATACGTTGTTGTGTTTCATCACTTTTTAGACAGCGTAACATGGATGATAATGGTTGTCACATCCCTCCCCTTTCCTCACCCAATATGACAGACATTAGGGAAAAGGACCACCGGTTTGTTTTTAACACAACAACAGATGGCTTAGTGTCAATGCATTGTTCTCCAATCCAAAATCTGAAAGGAAATATTGCAATGAAATGGACTCCAGCTTGCCGGTTTCTCGACCGCTACTCGTCTCTTGGGTGAAATTGAGGAAATTCGGCATTTGTTTTGGAGCCAAAAAAGCTATCATTATAAGAAACACGGAAATATAATGAACGTTAAATCAATAGTTTGTTTATTGGTTTATGTATTCCTGCATTTGGGAGATGTGGAGTCATTTTAATTTGCCATCGTGGTCATTGTTCATGCTTCCCCCAACAATCGCGTACAATTAGAGATCCTCTGAAATATTTCACGACAGATGTTACGTGACATTTTAAGTGTTTGGATGAAAAACGATGACATTATTTTGGGGTAAATGTGTATGTTGTGGAGACTATATAGTGTGTCCCATGTGTGAATGTGTGAAGTATTTGTTCGCTCGAAAATGAAAATTCTGTTTTAATTTACTCTCATGTTGTTCAAAACAGATTTCATTAAAGCCAGATAAGAATCGTTAATGTGCTCTTTTTTACTTTCTTTGTTATCAGACGTGAACAATACTTGTCATTCATTCAGTATCTCAGATTGTATGTAGTACTTTAACAAAGTTTTGTGTCCCCGGTGAAATGTTGTTCTATCAGTGTGGGTTTTTTATTCAGATGATCCTCGGAGATTACAATATTTCCCTCCTGTATTGTAGAGAAACGATTCGTCTGTGTTAAACATTAATTGAATTTTGATTTTAGGCAATTATTCTTCATTTTTGTGGGTATTTGCATTAATCTAAAAAATTAATGGGTTCATTTGGCTGAGCAGAAGAAGTATTTGGCCGTAGAGAAGCCTTATAACTCTCCTCTCCCCGAGGCATTTCATCCCAAATCTTACAGATCTTTAAAAGAGAGAGAGAGAGAGAGAGAGAGAGAGAGAGAGAGAGAGAGAGAGAGAGAGAGAGAGAGAACACACACAGAAATAGTGCAGACCTAACAAAATTTACCATAGTAGTACAATATAAAAAAGATTAATCGCGATTAATCGAATACAAATAAAAGTTAGTGTATTGTGTGTAATGTATATATAAATACACAAATGTATTCATTTATATTATATTTATATATATAATATAAAATATATAAAAATATAAATAAATAAATACATTTCACAGGATGGCTCGATGATGACAGGAAGTGACATCATTTCACACATGCACAGTACAAATCGTGTTTCCTGTACGAATCGATCAGTGACTGTGTTCATTGAATGCATACTTAGAAATCTGTAGTAGGTACTATTTGCTTAGTTTTTCAAATAGTATAAATTCAAGTATACTAAGGGTGACCATTTTCCCCGGTCACGTCCTTGATAGGATTGCGGGTGTGTCCTCCGGAAGTCACATTTGTCGACCGCAAACATCATCGAGGTACTCACATTTCAGTTAAAAACATTATAAAATTAAGATTTTTTTCCTTAAGACATACAATCATAGTTTTATTTTTACCTTGAAATGAAACGGTTGATTTTCTGAAATAGATCCTGAAATTGATGACGTACGCGGTCGACCAATGTGAAACTTGAAATCCTGGCCAGGACGTGTCCGGAAAAAATGGCAATTATGGTCACTCTCTGCATGCATGTGTTAAACACCAGCATTGTGCGTCAGCCATAGACATAGATATACACAGATGCTTCATTTGACCGCTCCATACATGTGCGCAGATGGGCATCTATCCATATAGATATGTCTATGGCTGATGCATGCCGACGGTGTTTAACGCATGCATAGTTTCCAGGCATATTAATCTGGATAGATTGAAAAGATCAAATATATATATTTATATATTTATAAATGTTTCTTAAATACAAACATGCATGTGTGTGTATTTATATAATTACACAATAATTATTATTCAAAAACAAACTTTTATTTTGTATGTGATTAATCGTGATTAATCGCAATTAATCTTTTAACAGCCCTAATAAAAATACACCAGGAATAGTTTTAACATTATGATGTGCAGTGTGTATTTTCTGCCAGTCACCAATTAAAATTGCAATCAAGACTTTTTTTAAGATTTCAAATAAATCGTTAGTGTCCCCAGAGTACATATGTAAAGTTTTAGCTCAAAATATCATATAAATAATTTATTATAACATGTTAGATGGTGTGAGCAAAAATATGCAGTTTTTGGGTGTGTCGTTTTAAATGCAAACGAGATGATCTCTGCACTAAATGGCAGTGCGGTGGTTGGATGGTGCATATTAAGACAATAACAATTTATTTATATAGCACAATTAATTACAACTTCCGTCGACCAATGTGCTTTCCATTAGGTCATTGAAAACAAAAAACTCACAACAAACAAACAGAGAAATTACAAAATAGTACAAATATCCCACCAGCCATACGCTTTTTGAAAATAAAAATGTCTTTAGCCTGGACTTTAAAATATTAAGAGAAGATCTCTCTTAATAGTGCAGATTAAGGGGCAGTATTATCCCCTCCTGACATCACAAGGGGAGCCAAATTTCCTATTTTTTCACATGCTTGCAGAGAATGGTTTACCAAAACTAAAGTTACTGTTTATTTTTTAGGTTGATAAAAGCACTGGTGACCGATTTATAGCACTTATAGAAAAAGTCAGATTTTCATGATATGTCCCTTTTAAGGTTGAGATCAAGATATATCTTTTGTAGGCGGCTTGTGTCAATAATGAGCCTTAAATGTATCACAAATCAACATTAAATTGACGTTTTAAAGGCACGTGTACCTATAAAAAAAGATTAAGGCCTTTGTGTCACAAAGGAGAACTCCAGCAAGGTCTCCGGCTCTGCATAGACAAAACAAGGTTACACACATCACCATATCATCTGCCTGTATCTCAATATTTCCATGATATGAAATTCAGATTTTTGTGGTAGGTGGGAGGGCAGGGTGGTGGTGGTGGGGGTGAGTGAGATTTCCAGACATTTCTCTCTCCTCGCCGTGCGGACTGTCAGACGTCACGCGCCAGATTGTTTTGACACCCCGTTAAGAAATTCAGAAAGAAGATGGACAGCTCATGAAATTTGCAGGCCCTGATTGAATTTATGATATTTTCATAAAGGCCATCAATGTGGACGCCTGGGGGGGGGGGGCTGACAGACAGACACAGAGAGAGAGAGAGAAAGAGAAGAAACATAAGAGGACTCAGGTCCAATTCTTTAGTCAAGACTAGTAGTGACCGCATGCTGCTAAATGCTTTTCTTAACACAAAGCTCATGTTTCGAGGGCCATTCACCTGGGTCTTAACAAATGCCTGTAGAGGACCAGATCACTATTTAATAATGTGTTTGATCTTAAAATATATTAGTCTATCCAGATTAATATGCCTGGAAACTATGCATGCGTTAAACACAGCCATCATGCATCAGCCATAGACATATCTACATGAATAGATGCTCATTACCGGCTCGCATGTATGGAGCGGTCAAATGAAGCATCTGTGCATATTTATGTCTATGGCTGATGCACAACGCTGGTGTTAAACACATGCATGCATAGGGTGACCATAATTGCCATTTTCCCAGGACACATCCTTGCTAGGATTTCAGGTGTGTCCTCTGAAAGTCGCATTGGTCGACCGCATACGTCATCGAAGTTTAATATTTCAGGTTCACTTCATTTGCGTGAAAGCCGCGTGTGAAATTCTAGTCATCGAGACATTCACGCGGAAATTCGTGTCATGGGAGGGGCTTCTGCGACTCCGCTGAGACTCCGCTCGCTTCCTGTAATCACGTCACTACTAGAGCAAGCTCCTGATTGGTTAACACGGCGGGTTTTTCTGCCAAAGTTCAAATTTTTCAACTCGAGGCGGAATCGCGTCTACCGCGCTGCGCTAAACGTCTCATTCGCGGCGCGAGACCTCCAGACGCACGTCTTCACATTGACTTAACATTGAAATCACTCGCGCTTGACGCTCTACCGCGGCTGGTGTGAACGCAGCATGAATATGTCTGAATCGAAAATGTCTATTCGAAAAATAAGGCAAAAAGTACCTTCTACAGATTTTTAAGTGTGCATTCAATGGAAATTCCTCATGGTTTAATTGTACTTCGTAAACAATGCATACGCAAATTATGGTTGTGGTTGTTGTGATTATGTCATAGGTCAAAGGACATACAGGTCACATGACAATAAAAACATGGCAGATGCAGTATGTTTGAAATGTATACTGCACCCACACATACTATAAAAACACACAGTTTTATTGATACTTCATCTAATTCAGTATGTACTGTTACAGGACGCGATTTCAGATGCAGGTATCATTTAATTTTCAGTGTGGTTCAAACAAATAAACACAAGTTGCTAATATGTTTACCATTTTTATTTTTGTATGCATGTCCTGTTCCTTTAATAATTCATGAGATTACTAAACAAACAGTAGCAGTGTTGTCAATGCAAATAATCAAAATTCAGATTTGTGTTTGTTATGTGCACTTTTGGGTCGAATGCATGAAGATTAAAGCCGTAAGATAGATCAGATCCTCTAGCGAGGAAACCAACTCTTAAAATCTGATGAATCCGAAGTTTGTGTTACTGAGGACTAAACAGAGATAAAAATCTCTGAGTTACACCGCCCCAAACAGCCTCATCTTAATTATTTAATAACTGAAAAATTAATACAGCACTTTTTGGGTGCAAATATCTGTTTGCACTGCAGAATCGAGAAGACGGATGTAAAATATTTATATGTTCACAATCCTTTCAATTATTATCCGGCACGTTGATAAGAAACGCAGCATAGCTGAATTACCTTCAATAAAGACTTCAATTATTAAAAACATAATCACAAAGTGTTACACATTTATATTTAAAAACATGCATTATTTTATTGCTGTCCTGTGATTTTTTCTCTTGAACTGGATATCTGGAGGAGTAGGAGAGCGCATTGTGTTTTCCACAATAACAAAGATGCTTTTAGGGCTATAATCAGTCTTTAAAAGTCTCTTTTAATTGGTTACCAACTATTTTTTTACTCTCCGTTTTTCTATTATGTAACTGTAAAGCTCAGCAGTGCAAAAGGTCAGGGTTCGAACACCAAAAAGGCACATAGCTACTGTTATCAGTGCATCTTGGTTTGCACTTCCACTGTAAGTTGCTTTGGATTAAAGCATTTGTCAAATGGCCGATATATATCTGTGCATCCCTATAGTCATGTGTAGACATAGAGTTAAAGGTGCAGTGTGTAAATTTTAGCGGCATCTGGTGACGAGGTTGCGAATTGCAACCAATGGCTCAGTCCACTGCTCACCTCTTGCTTTTGAAACACATAGAGCAGCTACGGTAGCCTCCACCGGACAAACATGTCATCTCCAAAGACAACTTAGTAAAAAAGTTTGTCCGTAAAGAGCTTCTGTAAAAACATGCCGGCACAAAATGCCGACTTCCATGTAAGGAGACCCTCGGTGTCTGTAGATAAAAATGTCTCATTCTAAGGTAATAAACACATAACGGTTTATTATGAAAGATCATTATATAACCCTGATAATATAGTTTTGTATATTATTTTGCATTTCTGTCAAGAGATCCTTCTAAAAATTACACACTGCACCTTTAACTCATTTCCTATCAGCCTTTTTTTTTAAAGTTGCCCGCCAGCATTTTTTTATGATTTTCACAAAAGTTTCACAAAGTGCCTTCCAGGAAAAATCTATAAACAACTATATCAAATGAAAGAACAAACCCTTTGCTTTCAAACAAACAAACAAAACCGGGAAAAAAGTTTCATCCTATCTTCATTTGTTCTCTTTTTATAACCTCTTAAATATGGGTAGGTTTCTTTAAAAATACAAAATTTTAAGCAAAAAGCTGAAATATAGCATTTTTGTAAATGATTTTTTTCTTTTTTTCTTGTAAAGCTCAGCAGTGCAAAAGGTCAGGGTTCGAACCCCAAAAAGGCACATACTGTTATCAGTGTATCTTGGTTGCACTTCCACTGTAAGTTGCTTTGGATGAAAGCATTTGCCAAATGGCCGATATATATCGGTGCATCCCTATAGTCATGTGTAGACATAGAGTTAAAGGTGCAGTGGGTAAATTTTAGCGGCATCTAGTGACGAGGTTGGGAATTGCATCCAAAGTTGCGAATTGCAACCAATGGCTCAGTCCACTGCTCACCTCTTGCTTTTGAAACACATAGAGCAGCTACGGTAGCCACCACCGGACAAACATGTCATCGCCAAAGACAACTTAGTAAAAAAGTTTGTCCGTAAAGAGCTTCCGTAAAAACATGCCGGCACAAAATGCCGACTTCCATGTAAGGAGACCCTCGGTGTTTGTAGATAAAAATGTCTCATTCTAAGGTAATAAACACATAACGGTTTATTATGAAAGATCTTTATATAACCCTGATAATATAGTTTTGTATATTAATTTGCATTTCTGTCAAGAGATCCTTCTAAAAATTACACACTGCACCTTTAACTCATTTCCTATCAGCCTTTTTTTTAAAGTTGCCCACCAGCATTTTTTGTGATTTTCACAAAGTTTCACAAAATACCTTCCAGGAAAAATATATAAACATGCAAATAAATCAAATGAAAGAACAAACCCTCTGCTTTCAAACAAACAAGCAAAATAGGAAAAACGTTTCATCCTATCTTCATTTGTTCTCTTTTTATAACCTCTTAAATATGGGTAGGTTTCTTTAAAAATACAAAATTTTAAGCAAAAAGCTGAAATATAGCATTTTTGTAAATGATTTTTTTCTTAGAAATTAGATTTAGAGTGATTATCAAAACATACACCGAGTTTAAAATGAATTAAATTAGTTTTTGCTTCCGTTTTTTATAAATTGGGTAAGAGCGCCATCTAGATAGTGGAATTACAGATTACCATAAAAACTCATTAGGAAAGCGTCATTGGCAGGGAAATGTTTTCTCTTAATTGACGAGATAACTCTTCAATGGCGGGGAAAGAGTTTATAGGACCTGCTGACCACATTTGCTTTTGAAACATCAAACAAAGATTTGTTTTGATGCTTGCCTTTGCAAAACCATGTCTTGCGTGGTTGCTTACGAGCCCAAATAAAAAAACTCACCTCAAATCCAGTATGATATTCTTGCCTTTATAGCTCAGTGTAAATGTATATGATTTTACTCCTTATACTTTAAATAATTTTAGCACGCACAAGTATAACTAATATGAATTTTTTTATGTATTTAACTTAACTCAATGTTAAATACAAAAGGATTGAACATTATGTTACTGTCTGCAGATATTTATTTCTTCTGCACTTTTGTAGAAGTTGCTATGCAGTCATCCAGCATGGTGTAAGTCAACGTTTTAAAATATTATCTGGCTAAAGATAGGCTGGTCGTAACCATGACAACCATTGCTGCATCACTTATCACAAAGAAAATTGGTGGGAGAGTGCAGGTGTTTGTATCAATCGTCCGAGTCTTATTAAAGCTCAAACGCACGAGCACACTTTCATAAAGCTGTCTATTAGCATACAAGATCTGCCATTTAGATATTTGATAGTGATACAATTTAAAGATTTCCCATGCAAAACGTGTCATAGGGTGTTGCTATGGGGTTGCTGAGGTCTCTCTTCAGCAAGCTGTACAATTTGAGATATGGTGTTCATACACAAACATAAGCTTTAACACAATACTTGTCTCACATGATATGACACATACTGGGCTTAAAGTCTAGATATATCAGGTAGTTCGGGTTTTCTGTATGAATTCGTAGGGCACCCTTTAGAGGATTTGAAAGAATAGCTAATGGTGAAACCGGGTGGGGGAGGCTCCTTTTATGGAAAATATAATGAATATGGTTATTCTGACAGCTTGTTCACACCCAACCTCCCACAAACCTGGCACAGATTCGCACTTTCCACACCCTGTCACCCTCAGCTCCTGAACCAATCCACAAAATCACGAGGGAGAGGAACCCACAGAGGCAGACAATTCTGCACCTATAGAGTAATGGAGCCTGGAAACAGTGCTTTTGTTTTAGCGGTGCATTGAATGAATAGATAAAATAATAAATGCGCACGTCGACACACCCTGAGTGATGCAGCCTTGCTGTTGAATCGAGCCTGGGGGCGGAGCCTGGAGCTGTATCGAGATCTATATTGTAGAAATTGATGTGATCAATAAATCATGTTTTGAGATTAAAGGGGTCATATTATGAATTTTTTTTAAAGATGTAAAATAAATCTTTGGTGTCCCCAGAGTACATATGTAAAGTTTTAGCTCAAAATACCCCACAGATAGTTTATTATAACATGTTAAAATGGCCACTTTATAGGTGTGAGCAAAAATTAGCCATTTTTGGGCGTGTCCTTTAAAATGCAAATGAGCTAAAGAAATGCAAACACTGATCGCAATGATGGTGGTTTGTTGAAATTGAAAATCAATTGTGATGTCAATAATTTTTTTCTCTCTTTCTCTCTAAACTAAATGGCAGTGTTGTCGTTGGATAGTGCAGATTAAGTGGTGGTATTATTGTAATAATCACAAAACCAGCAAAATCTGAACAACCTAATTTTTCACATGCTTGCAGAGAATGGTTTACCAAGTTATTGGGTTGATCTTTTGCACATTATCTAGGTTGATATAAGCACTGGGGACGCAATTATAGCACTTAAACATGGAAAACTCTATGACCCCTTTAACTTATCGAACTAAGTAATAACATCTTATCACTAGTCAACATTTAAAATAGTAAGTTAAAGGGACAGTTCACCCAAAAAACCCTCATGTCGTTCCAAACTCATAAGACCTCCGTTCATCTTCAGAACACAGTTTAAGATGTTTTAGATTTAGTCCGAGAGCTTGTTGACCCTTCATTGAAAATCAACGTACGGTATACTGTCCATGTCCAGAAAGGTAATAAAACATCATCAAAGTAATCCATGTGACATCAGTGGGTCAGTTAGAATGTGTTGAAGCATCAAAAATACATTTTGGTACAAAAGAAAAACAAAAATTACAACTATATTCAGCATTGTCTTCTCTTCCGCGCATGTGCTGTGAACCTGAAGCGCATGCATGCGCCAGACTAAAGTCACGTGACTGCAGTGACGCGGATGACATGTTATCCTCAGACATGTTTGCAAAGTTTTTTTTTCAAACTTACAGTGTGAATCTCCCTCAGACTGTAAACAAAGCCCGGGTGAACAAAAAAAAAAACAGCTGGGGGGCACCAGATAACACGTCAGCCGCGTCACTGCAGTCACATGACTTTAGTCTCATCATTAATTACACTATATTTGTTTTTGGGTGAACTATCCCTTTAAAGTGCAGATTTGGTTCAACTTAAAAATATGAGGCAGCAAACATTTTTTACAGCTTAGCTTTGGACAATTGAGTGTCTGCGTGCTTACAATCAGGTCCTGTTTTTGTACAACAAATCAAACAGACATTCAAACAAAAGGCTTTTAAGGGTTTTCTTTGATGTACTGCAGAGAGTTTAGGCTAAGTGGATTATAATATCAAAATGAATTTCAATGCCAAAATCTTTTAGCTTTGTCTGCTTTTTCTTTGAATGATCACCATCATTTAATTTGAAAATAGGCACAGATTGAACACTTACAGAGGATTGAATACCAGTAATACATTATATTTGATATATTTTTTACTGTTATTTTTATTGCAAAAGCATGATAACTTTCAATAGTGGTGTTTGCTAAAACAATAACTATTGATCACACTTTGAAAAACTCCTACAAAGTTACACAATTTGTCACCATTAAAAAGGAAAGGAAAGAGATACACTGCAAAGATACACTGATTTTTTAAGAAACAAATTCTTAGTATTTTTGTCTTGTTTTCAGTAAAAATATGTTTAAATTCTTAAATTAGGATGCAAAAAATCTTGAACATTTTTCTTAAACACTAAATTCAAGAAAAATTTGCTTACCCCATTGACAGATTTTTTGGCTTGTTTTATGCACAAAATCACTTAAATTTGACATTTTTGGTCTAAAAACTAGATTTATTTTCTTTGGTCGTTTTGCTCATCAAGAAGAAGCATCTTAATTTAAGAATTTTTAGATATTTTTACTGAAAACAAGTCAAAATACTAAGAATTTTTTTCTTGAAAAAATGTATGTATTAATATCCAGCAAGCAATAGCTGTCATTTCACTGTCAAGGTTAACTATATACCCAGTATATTCCGGCTATGAGTAACCAACTTGTAGCAAAAAAACCTTGAATTTGGTTACATGTTGGTTTAGCGGCCAAAATAACATGTGAGATGTCCATTATGTAGGCAAAGTCATCAGTGATTACAAATTGTTTGGTTTTATTTATTTTTGAGCTTGGGTTAGACATCTACTAAATTTCTCAGATTCTTTCCAGATTTTGCCTTGTTTTAACCTAGACATCTTTAAAATGCCAAATTGCTTGCTAGGTATTACACTCTTTTGTAAATTTTTCTGAAAGTGTATATTGTGCATTTGTCCTGCACTCATTGTGGTGTAGATCTGTCATCTTGTGACTACTGGACAGGTGTGTTATTATTTTTGTAAGCAATCAGACTTGTGAGCTCAGTATGTTCTTATATGATGCTATTAATGAGATTCATCTTGTATGCCAGAAACGTCATTACTGCGAATCACATCAAACAAACGCAACACTCAAAATCGAGCTTTGTCCCATTCGCAGCGAAGCTCCTATTTTAATTAAAGCAGCCCACGCAGGATCGTCCAGGCATTTCTAGGAATATTTGCTCCTCCTTTGTCCTCTTCACTCCTCCTCGCTGCGTATTTGCATGAGCCGTTGCGGCGGGAGGCAGCTCCCCCATCCTGCATTTACATACATAAATCTGTGGAGCAGATTTGTCCATTACAGCTGAGTATCCTAAGAGCAGGGCCTCGGGCTCCGGCGCTCTAATAAGCCGCGCGCTGTCAGAGCCGTGGCGTATCATCATAAATTGTGCATGGAGGTTATGTTTTAAACATCGCAGTCCATGCACAAATAAACAGGGCCTTGCGTGCACACACAAAAAACCTGTCACTACAAAGGAGGTGTACGTGAGGTAGACTATATGCATAGATCTATAGGATGATGTTTGCATGAGAGGGTAGGGTTGACTTCAACAGAAGGACGAGAGGGTGTGACACAGCCCATCTGTATCAAGCTGAGTGTTCCTATAGATGCCCGTATTGCCCAATGGTTCGAGTCTTCATTTACTAGCGGGGGGCTGGGTTTCGTGTATGTCTGCATGCGTGTGTGCACACGTGTGTAAAAGCATGCTTGAATGCATTGCACATTATGGCAGCGCACAAATGTGCGAATGGGCACACTTGACTAAAGTGGAATTTGAAATTCAAGTATTTCATACAGTATGGAAAAGCTGCAAATAAGAGGTGTGGAAATTTGACAATTGTAGTTCACAAATGTTGTAATGGATCCTGGGTGTATAAAAATGTTGTTCTTGTGCTCAGTAGGTATGGCATTGTGTTTGCACCGCAAAGGTCATGGGCTCGATCCTATACTGATAAAAGAAATGTAGACTGAATGCCCAGCCTGATCTTATGGGAATTCATATGTTTTTATGCAAAATGATCTCACAAAGTTCCGAATATTTTGCTCATTAATCCGTGTCATTGTCACTTATCTCTGCATTTTTCCGTGTCAGAACCATGGACTTTCCTTTCCATGTCATTTTTCATTTTTAAACCATTTTCGTGTGGGTTTGGGGTTAGATTTGGGGTTTGGGTAAGGATGTCACTTTAGCTATTGATTTATACTATTTTTTCCGTATTTTTAAACAATTGTTGCCTGACGTTAGGGTTAGAGTTGGGTTTGGATGTCATTTTATGTTACAGAAAGTCGTTCTAACCCAAAACCCATGCGAAAAATGGTAAGAAAATAGGAAAAACTGACACGGAAAAGAAAGTCCATGGTACGGACACGGAAAAATGCTGAGATCCGTGAGAATGACACGGATAAATGAGCTAAATATTCTGTGACTATAACACGGAAATCATACAAAAATGTATAATTAATTAGAGTTGTCAAAAGATTAATCGCGATTAATCGCAGACAAAATAAAAGTTTGTGTTGGTGTTATATATTTGTGTGTTTATTGTGTGTAATTATTATGTATATGTAAATGCACACATACAAGTATAAATTTAAGAAAAGTTTTGTTTGTGTTATATATTTTTTAATTTATATATAATATAATATAATATAATATATATATATATGGTTTCAGCAGTAACAACATAAACAAGCGGCTGTCGTGGTCCACACGTAACTTCCTGTAAACTCGGCTAAGAATAAATAACAACAAAGTTCTTTAAACGTTGTTTATTTATATAGCATACAAAAAACAACACATAGATTACCTAGGAAACCAAAATATTTGTTATTTTCGACGAGGCATTTGTTCAAGATATCAGTTTAGCAACTAATCAGACGATAAAAAAAAAAAACGAAACCGGACCCAGACGTGTATCGCGTCAGGGCACGTGCGTCCAATGAAACAGTCTATACATATAAATGTTTTTTAAGTATATACATGCATGTGTGTTTTTATGTATTCAAGATAATTACACACAGTGCAAACACATATATTATTCAAAAACAAACTTTTATTTTGTATTCGATTCATCGCGATTAATCTTTTGACAGCCCTAATACTTATTCGAAAAAAACTATAATGCAACCCCAGCTTAAACCCCGCCCATTAACCCAACATCACTGGCGAGAACAAATCGTACAAAAACGTACAAATTCGTTTGTACGAAATCGTACAGATTATAGCCACATTGTAAAATGCGTACAAATTGCGTTGAAATGCCCAGCAAGTTATTTTTGCATAAAAGCTTCTATCAAATGCACAATTGCAATAATGTTAGATTACTTTTTGATATATAAATAAATGCTTTATTTACACTGCCGTTTCATTTAAGGTTTTTCAAAATGTTTTGGTTGCATAAAATCAAAAAAAAAATTCTTCAAGTTGCATTTCATAAACTTCATTTTTTTGTATGCATTATTTTTCTTTAAAGCCTTACTAAACTAAAGCACAACTTTGTCTCACCTCCTGTATAGATGCAGGTATCTCAAGCTCTTCGTTGCCCTCACATGCCTCCATATCCCCCCCGACTCTCTCGTTTTCTTCATCCCTACGTCGCCCGCCCATCAGAGCACTTCCTGACACCCCCATCGACACCCTCCCTCGCTTACTTGAGTGTAGCGTTTAGTGATTAATGTGAGTTTTAATTGTCAAGCTCACTTTTATGCTCATTAAAGTGTATTATGCAGCAGTTAGGGTATTAAAGTTCAGTGAGAAATTTCATGCATACTAATCAGAATGCAAATGAGGCTGGCATAAAAGAATCCCTAGGTGCTAGAAGTGTCGTTAGTTATCTCTCGCCGTGACTGTCTCTCCAGCAAGCCAAAGAAATGACTTGGGCTAAATAGATTTTTTTTTCGGTACATGTGCATGGATTGAGCACGTCGTGTAAAAAGGCAGTTTAAGAACGGAAAGAATGCGATAAAAGGAACTATTCATCCTCGTGTAACAATTAGCACAATGGCGGCAGATAGAAATAGCTTTCCGTGCAGAAAGGAAAGAGGCTGCGGCGAGCGTTATGAATTTAAAATGTACATTGTGCTGTTTACGGTGGAGTGTCCATGTAAAAACTGCAGAAATTATTGCCGCTTTTAAGACTTAATATTACATTTGATTGGCTGTGCTTTGCTCTTTTTGTACAATGAAAGTAAATGGGGACTGTCAGGGTCAAAGCCTGTAAATGTGGAGCTATATTTCAAGTGCCATACGATAGATGAGTAAGGAAAATGTAAGTCATCCATTCAAATATGGTGCATTACCCCAGATTGGATGATAGCTTGAGCTGGATAAACACGAATGTGATTGGTTCTCGTGTGTCACATGAGCGATGGCATCCATTGGCGTCCAACCTGCCGCAACTTGTTTTTTCATTTGTCATGATGCAAATGCAAGCATTCAGTGATGTGCATCCTTGTATAACAAAACAACAGCATGCTACCTCTTTAAAGGATGAAAGAAATATGTAAATTCAAAGTGTTATGTGCATTTTTTAAATATTAAGGAAAAATGATCTCGTATTATTGCAAAAGCAAAGACAAATGAATGAAATCATTGTGTGTGTGTGTGTGTGTGTGTGTGTGTGAGAGAGTATA
This sequence comes from Misgurnus anguillicaudatus, assembly GCF_027580225.2. NCBI lineage: Eukaryota > Metazoa > Chordata > Actinopteri > Cypriniformes > Cobitidae > Misgurnus > Misgurnus anguillicaudatus. The sequence goes on from NC_073348.2 coordinate 39,450,475, forward strand.
AATAAATGCCCTCTCTTGCCCCCTCACAGTGGCACACATGCAGTGAGAATAGCTTCTGTCATTATTGCAGCACCATTTTCCTGTCTGCAGGGCAAAGATGAACCAATAATAAAGATATTCAAAATGAGGCTCATACATTTTCTACCCAGCATGATGTGAGTGCATTGTGATATGAGAGCACTGGTCCGTTTGCTTGGCACCGGGAGGGAGTTACTGGATGTTAATGAGATTCGCACAGGTATCTGAGAACAATACAAAACCTTACTCACTACCCACAATCCTCAGTAGCTTTGTCTTGTTAAGGAATAAAATTAGGATGTTTTTCTTTAAAAGACTTTCTTTTGTGACCCTGGATGACAAAACCAGTCGCACGAGTATATTTGTAGCAATAGCCAACAATACATTGTGGGTAATGATTTTTGGCATAAAATTAGATCATTTTCAGAGTATTAAAGAGCCACTATTATCCGATTTACAATTTTACTTTTCCTTTGGTGTGTAAGTGTGTTTTAGTTCATGTTAAGAATATGCAAAAGGTACAAATCCCAAAGTAAACAATGACGCGAGTTATTGTCTCTAACTTAAATCTCTTTTCTTGGACTACAACAAACACACTTGTAGGCAACAGTTGGGCCGGTTGACGTGGACACGACGGTCATTATCATAACTCCTCCCGCTTCTGACTCAGTAGCCAGTAAGTTGTCTCTTTTTTCATATTTAATGAATTTACTACGGACTAAACCATGACTCAAACGCATGTTTCATGCAATGCAGAGTAGCGCTTCACTGCAAAAAAAAAAGTCAAGCATTTTTTTTAGTATTTTTGTGTGTAAAAATATCAAAAAGTTCTTAAAGATGCAGTCTGTAAATTTTAGCAGCATCTAGTGGTGAGTTTGCGAATTGCAACCAACGGCTCAGTCCACTGCTCACCCCTCACTTTTGAAACGCATAGAGAAGCTATGTTAGCCGCCACCAGAAAAACATGTCATCGTTGGAGACAACTAAGTAAAAAAGTTTGGCCGTTAAGGGCTTCTGTAGAACCATGGCGGCAAAAATGGTGACTTCCATGTAAGAGGACCCTCGTTGTATGTAGATAAAAACATCTCATTCTAAGGTAATAAAAACATAATGGTTCATTATGAAAGGTCTTTATACACCCCTGACAATGTAGTTTTGTATATTATTTTGCATTTCTGTCAAGAGATCCTTCTAAAAATTACACACTGCACCTTTAAATTAAGATGCTTTTTCTTGATGAACAAAACAACCCAATAAAATAAGTCTAGTTTTTAGACAAAAAATATCAAATTTAAGTGATTTTGTGCATAAAACAAGCAAAAAAAAATCTGCCAATGGGGTAAGCTGATTTTTCTTGAATTTTTCTTGAATTTAGTATTTAAGAAAAATGTTCAAGATTTCTTAAATCAATTATTTTCTTGGGTCGTTTTGCTCATCCAGAAAAAGCATCTTAATTTAAGAATTTTTTTATATTTTTACTGAAAACAAGACAAAAATACTAATATTTTTTTTCTTAAAAATCTTTTTTTTTGAAGTGTTGTTGTTTGTCGTTTCTACGATCACATATGCAGACATGGTTTTATGTTTTAGTATCTTTACCTTGATCAATCAGCTTGGTCATCTGCATTTTTTGTATCATCAGTTTCGGCTCGTATTGATGAGGTAGTAAAAATGATATTTACTATTGTCGGTATTGCATTGTGAGCTAATCTTTCAAACATGGTAAGGAGCATCACATTTCTGGCTCACGTCAGAAACATTCAAGCCAATCGCAGCGTTTTGGTTAGCTGGCCAATCGGAGAACACTGCACTTTTCAGAACAATGAGCTTTGTACAAAATCAACGTGTTTCAGGGAGGCAGGGCATAAAGGAGCAACAATAATGTACGGTATGTGAAAAATATTGTGTTTTTTGAACCATAAACACATTGTTTTGCACCAAATACACAAATAACGTTGTTTTTTAGAAACATAATAGATGCTCTTTAAGTAAAGATCATGTTCCATGAAGATATTTTGTAAATTTCCTACCGAAAATATAAAAAAAAAAATGTATATAATATTTAGATTTTTGGCACCCTCAGATTTCAGATTTTCAAATAGTTGTATCTCTGCCAAATATTGTTAGATCCTAACAAACCATACATAAAAGATAATCTATCCAACTTTCAGATGATGTATAATGAAATGAAGTGAAATATGTTTTATTTCGGTCCTTACAATAAACTTTCATTCATGAGAAAAATTTATACATAATACCCGAAAAAGGTAATCTATACATCTCAGATTAATATATAATAAAAATGACCCTTATGACTGGTTTTGTGGTCCAGGGTCACATTTAGGCATTCTCCATAACTTTACAGCGGAATTCTGATTGGTCGATTGCAGCATTTTGCAATTGAAATATTTGCATAATGAGTGCTAACACTGTGAACTCCTTATTCTGTGTCTTGTTATATAATAATCGTAAATATTTTTCTTGTTTATTTATTTGCTAAGCAGAAAGGTGAAATAATCAAAATAAATCCCTTCAAGGATGATGTGTCAAATCCTGTCAGATTTATTTATCAAGTTTTTGTCAGGTGAAAAAAATAAATTATGTCTTTTACTGTCAGAGTGATAGACAGACAGACAGATACACCATTCAGATTGCACATAGATTTCATTATTTATATGAAAATGAAGCAGAAATGATCATCTGGCATCTAAACACTAAAGTGAAACAAAAATGTTAGTTTAATATCAACAAAAAAGCCCCGCTATGATAAATGTGTGCTGTATGTCAGTGTAATGAAAAACATGGGAAAGATCAGAGAAGAGGACATGGAGCGGTCCAAACCCCCTGACTCGCTGTTTTACCAGCTGTCATTAACATGAAGCCAAAATGTTGTCAGATCAAACAGATTTGTTTTGGCCAAGTCTGTATGGATCCTTTGATCAGTTATACTAATTAGTAGGGCAGTTATCCAGGATTGAATTCCATATGCATGAATAAGAGGTTTAACTCGGAGTAAACCAAACTTTTCAAGTGTAAACTGAACGTCACATTGCTTTTGACAAAACAGTGTGATAGCAAACATTGCTGATTTCATATGGATATACAATACTGATTGGATTGTAGGTGATACCATATGATAAGAAAACATTTTTATTCATATAGCCTGTACATTTTCATAAAACATCTAGTTGCTTAATCTTTGGCAGTATTTAACTAAAGCATGCATATGACTTTAATACAATCACAGTGAAAGAATTGTCACAGCAGTCGCATGTCACACAGCATGTGACCATTAAAAAACTGTCAAATGACAGATAAGGGAAGATGAAATTGTAAGGACACTAATCTGAAATACATTGCATTGATCTGCTGGATTTTATAACATCCCGCCAATTAGTTACATCACATTTCTCAATCAATTACATTCACCCTGAAGCCACACTTTTTAATATCAGCGGTGAGACTCTTACATGAAATTAAATTAGTGCCTCTTTATAGTAAATTCCCCTTTTGTAGTCTTAATACAGTCATCTACTGTGATCTGTCATTTGAAGAGATATCAAAGCTTGACCACTGGAGATGACGTGGATTTCTGTGTTTTTCTACTAATTGTATTTTTTATCTTCACAAAAACAGATTTGTCTCTGTTGCATTACTTGTGTAAAGTATAGGCCCTATAGGGTTTAGGAAAGGATGTGGAGGACACTTTTTGTCCAGATGTATGATATATTTTAAGACTAGGAGTAAACATTTCTCCTTCAGATTGCACATTTAAGGTTAATAGATCTTATTTAACTACTTATTCAGCATTATGAGCAGATGCTTTATAAACAAAGTAAACCAACCAAGAAATTGCTGTGTTGAATTTATCATTCTTTAATTTCAAGAGAGTAGATCCTTGACTAGATCTTAAATATCACATACAAGAGGTTCACATCTAAACAAAAACAGGTAAAGTGAAAAAAGCCTATAAGTGAATGAATGTGGTGCAGTTTTATTTGCTGATGTGTGATTTAAAGATGAGTACAGCTAGTGTGAGCTGTTTTTTTTCATGTGTTGACATATTTGCTATTGAAACAAAGATGCGCTCTACTTGCTTTTGCTATTCAGCATCATCATCAGATGGTGTTATGCAAAATGATAATATATTAAGTATCATTTTACGTGATATATTTTTAGGGTATAGATTAGGGCCGGGCATAGATTATTCTAGATTAATCACATACAAAATAAAAGTAATTTTTTTGCATAATATATGAGTTTGTGATGTGTGTAAATATTATTTATATTTGAAGAGTTTTGTTGCAAAACGAGATAAATCCATTTTTTAACATTCTTGAACATGTTTATTATTATGTTATCATGTTATTATTTGGTTTTATGTTGATACTTAGCTGTATTTTTTAAGTTATGAAGGTTTAAATCAAAACAAACCAACTGCAGTTGCATTGAAATTAATTGGAATGCACAACCAAAAAACGAGATTTCTGAACAATTAAAAAAACGGTGGTTATCTCGTTTTGCAACGAAACTCTTAATTTAAACACACACACACACATACATATATATGTAAGGAATAATTGACGACGGGCCATTGAATTATAAGAAAATAATGCACACCAAGGTGGTAATGCGGCACGACGCGAAGCGGAGTGCCGTTACACCGCAGGTGTGCATTATTTTCAAATAATTCAAAGGACCGGAGTCAATTATTCCGCTTATACCACGGTTACCACAAACATTGCTCTGGTGCCTATTTTTAAGACATTTGAAAAGTTAGGTGTGCGGTTTACAGAAAAATAATCAACACCCATAGAACATTTCTCAGCCAATCAGAATGCAGCATTCAACAGACCCGTGGTATATATACATTTAAAAAATGTTTTATTTAAATATTGTTTTTTTTATTTATATATAATTTAGAATATATAAAAATATAAATAAATATATATACACATGTAAATGTTTCTTAAATACATACATGAATGTGTGTGTATTTATATATACATAATAATTACACACAGCACAAACTCATATGTTATGCAAAAAAGTAATTTTATTTTGTATGAGAGATTAATCTATGCCCATCTCTAATATAGATATCATTTTTATTTTGTAAAGATATAATTTGCATTGCTGGCATATACAATAGCAATTTTTCATTCATATATGCACAAAAATTATCTAAAAACAGCATCTAACTTCAAATCTTCAAATCTGGTATTTGAACATAATGTGATATCAGAATTCTTTGAAAATATCATATATAAACTCACAAATCAATGAAAAGATAAGTCTTGGAAATAGGATATTTGTTTATAACATAATATTTATATTGCATTAACAAAATAAATCACATCTCTGGAATGTTTTATGTTTTATTTGGAAATGGCATGTTGAATATTGTCAGCCTGTGACAGCTCGTGCAATGCCCCGCCCCTTCTTTTGCATTCCTGCTTTCGTGTATTTTCTATAATCGCAGTCATTTCTGTGTTTATTTAGACACCAAATAAAACACGAGAGTTTTCCAGCTCACGTCGTGAACTTTTGACACTCATCATGACTCCAGAAAGGATTCGCCGACGCGAGAGATTTCCGCCTTCATTTCCTTTTTTAGCACGGCTACAGACACGCAGGCCACGCCCCTTTCTTAATTTGTCTGCACAAAAGACGAGATCAAAAGACTTGACAACACTCGGGAGCTCCGCCTCTTTGACCAAATAAGGCCGGGCTGTCCTTACACGGCGAACAATCGATGCTCGTCGCAACATTTTCCCTTCCTTATCCCGTTTATATACTACGGCGACTTCCGCCCTTGCCGTTAAAGCAGTGCGATCATGGCGGAGCGCGTTCAGCAGCCCCCAGCTAAACGGCTCTGCTGCCGACCCGGGTATAGTACGACGTGTAGACAGGGGCAACGATCCGGTGGAACAGTATGCGGCGGTTCGGGTTCTGGTCAAGGGGGATCCAGCAAAACCCAGAGCCCCGAATCGCTCCTGGACATTGCGGCGCGGAAAGTAGCGGAGAAGTGGCCGTTTCAACGGGTGGAGGAGCGTTTCGAGCGCATCCCGGAGCCCGTTCAGCGGCGGATCGTGTATTGGTCTTTCCCGAGGAGCGAACGGGAGATCTGCATGTATTCCTCGTTCAACACAGGCGGCGAGGAGAGCGCGTCTAGCGGGGAAAGCAGCGACGAGACGCGGTTACCTTTCCGACGGGGCATCGCGTTGTTGGAGAGCGGCTGCGTGGACAACGTATTACAAGTCGGTGAGTGAGCGTGGACTGAACCCGACAGTGTGGAAAATATATAAATGTGTTTTTTCCAGATACAGCCGTCAAAATACGATCACAAACGCTGGGATATGGTTTAGAAACAGGCACTGGAGTCGAATGAAAGGGGGACTATTGAATTTACGGCGAACAAAGGGAGGAATACAACGACAAAGGGTTTAAATCTCCCGACAGGGTTCAGTGCTTGGGATGCAGTTTCATTTCCCACTCGCATACCGACCGATCTGGATTATCGATAGATATTTAAGCTTGTGGAAAACGTTCAGACGACGTTAAAACAACGCTTTTGTATCGCTGCATATTTGTGCTCGAGATAAACAGCACGGAAGTGAAGCTCGGTGTCGCGCGAGGCATTTAACGTCTAAACAACGTTTTAATCGACTTTATAGTTATTCTGTCACCTCAACGTTGCTTTCCAGTTCGATTCAAATCGTTATCGCGCACCACTAGTCGTGTTTTCCTCAGAAAAACGACTGAAATGGTAAATCCGACGAGGCTCGTCTCGTCTTGTTTATTTTTCTGAAGTGAAAGCGTGTGGGGGGGCATTGGCGTAGTAGTAAGACGATCAACTGCTTGATGTAGAGATCGTGTCAACTAAATATAACGAAATATCGTCTCGTTTTAGGCTTTTGTGACTGTCTTAGACGTTAACACACACTATTGGTTTTGTATTTAGTTGGCTGCGCATATCAAATAGCCGTCAGGCATCTCTATTGAAATTGGCACTTTGTTCCCATTTTCATGTTCGTTTGTGTCTTTTCAGCTTTCTGTCAACCTCTAAAGAGGAAGGGAAACAAAAGCTGCTTTTTATTTTCTTTCACTGCGCGTTAAATGGAAAAGATTTGGGATGGGGTGGCATGAATGGCGATTTAAAGGCGCAGTGCCTCAATTTCTTTTTAAATGGCCCTTAACAATATGCATACGTTTCCAGCTGATTGAATGAGCCTCGTGACGTCAGCACGCACCTCGAACTGTATCTTAATTACATCTCAATTCGTGAGTAGCGTGGTTTGTTGTGTTGCAACTTTATCCACCTTTGTTTTGAAAGTCTCCGCAATTTGCCTTTTGATTTCGTGGCTCTCCACCCTTTGGAAACAATTCAAGATATTAATCGCATTACTGCCTTTTGTCATTTAGAATTGTAATGCAATCAACAAACATCATTTTCTGCATGACCGTTCCCCCTCCTTCTCCTCCTCCCGATAGAGTCCATAGTTTGTTTGAAGAGAGGTGCCTCAGCTGGGCTTTGTGCCCTCACCCTTCAGCCAAAATGGGTTACTGCTTCTACTAGCGCGCGCACACACATGCACATGCCTGTGTCTCTTCCTGAAGTCTCTAAATGGGCAGGCTGTCTTGGAAGATCAAGGGCTCTTGCCCCGTTTTCCAACAGGCTACGTGGAGCTCTCTGCTTTTGATTCGCTTTTCCCTTTGTGTGAACCTCATTCCGGGCTCAGGCGATGGGAAATGACAAGCTTACTCGCACGGGGAGGGTTCGCTGGCTGATTGCATCCCGGTATGGAATGCTCGGCGAAAGTAAAGCCACAACGTGATAAATAAAAGATGCAATCTTGCCACGCAGGCAGGGCCGGGGGGTCGCTTCCAGCAGACCCGGTGTAGCCCCTGATAGGTAGGGCTCGGCGTGACGAACGACGGGACGGGAATTTGTTTTCGTTTCTGTCATACACAGGGGGAAGGGAGGCAATAAAGCGATATATTTGTCAGTAAATATGGCCGTTTCTCAGGCTGTTGGCTATGATACTCTGTATTTACATACCTTGTCTTCTGAAGCATCTGATAGATATTTCAGTGGATGGATGAGTGTGTACATTTTCGGCTGATACCAGAAAGGAGGTTGGGTTTACAAACATGCATCATTCATGACCGTATACTCAGAATGCTGAATATTTATTTTTTTAAATAAATGTAAATATCCTTATCATGCATCCAGTCAGTGTTTACGTCAAGCCCTTGTTGCTGAAGGTTGTCATTTTATTGATCAAACCGAGACGCGGCGCTTTTGGCTGAAAGGTCATTAGGTTCAAGTTCAGCCCCCCTTTCTCGTCTTTTAGCTGTGTTATTATCAAATCATGCGTTTCCATCTGTTACTACTTTATTAAGCTATCATTCATGTAACGTTGATCCGATTAGTTTAGAATCTGCCTTTGGTTGTGTGGCGTTTGCCAATATGTTCAGCTGTTAAAGATCAATTGGAATTAAAAACAAATAGCATGGGATCGTGTGACAATCGTGCTAATAGCGTATCTTTGATGTGGGTGTTTTGTTACAAATTGTTACATGGAGAAAGAAAGTAGCATGCCATTGCCTATTGTGATGTCACTACTTTCTGTTGGTGTAATCGCTTGATGGTTAAATCTCAAAGCAGCCGAGTGATGTAATTTTCCATTATTATTATAGTACAAGTCAGGAAGCTTTGTGGCGTGTTCTCGGAAATACTTAAGGTTTTTGAAATTCTAGAATTGTAGAATCTTAATGGCAAAACCATGTGAACCCCAGAGAGGTTTATTGATCAGATATGAAAGTCAGTGGCAAAACGGCGTAATGATATAACGGAACAGAATAAACTGATTTATTTATTGATCTCACATCAGTGGAGACACAAATTTCCATCAATCTTATTAACCCACAAAGGGTGTGTTTGAAAGCAGACACGCGAAGCTCGGTGCACACGACTCGTACCTAATGTGTGTTTGTGAATGTCGAGCCGGCCTGGGCTCTCTTGCGCATTTCTGTCATTCATACACACAAGTGCAAAATTTAAGATGTACAACTTAAATCTTGCATGGGGTTGTTGCTTTTGGGGCCGACTGGGAGGGAGCGTTAGTGAGATGGGCTTAGTTTGATGGGATTAAATTTAAAGTCTGAATGACCGTAAGGTAAAATTGATCTCGTGGCGTCTGTGGTAGTTAATCATGCTGTTTTTGAGGAGATACAAATGTTTGTAGGATAATGTTAACATTTTGTACAGTACACACACAAATGTTTTCCTTTATACGTGATTGTGGTTCATTTTGTTAGCCAAATCAATGATAACTTTTCAATTATCATCAGAAATGCTGTTTAGTGCTGTCTTGTGTATGTTGCTTATGCATGTAGATTTTGTTGTTTTAGTTTAGTTTTCCTGTTATTGGCTTTTTATGCTTCATTTCTGAGCTGTTTTGAAGTCAGATTGACAGTAAGCTCACAGATTAGCACCATGCATTGAAAGTTAAAGCTCCACCCACAATACTCTTTGATGTGCTTTGAGGTGGAGGGCATAAGATTTGCCAAACTCAGCATTTGCTGTAGTATGTCAAATACTTCAGATATAGGGTTGTTTAGTGATGCGTGTTATTTTCAGAGTTTCATTCTGTTGAATTTTCGTCTGGCCTAAATGGCACTTTATTGTATTTAGTTTTGTATTTAGAAATTTGAATTCTTAAGCACTTGTCAGATGAATGCTAATCTGTGTTTTGATGGTTAAGTTTACACATTTAATTCTATTATCTAAATGGTTGATTCTGGGAATAAAGAGGTTCATATGTGCTTTTAATGATATGATGTTGTTGGGCAGGATTATATTTCTCTTTATTAGGAAGTTTGGTAACACATTACAATAAGGTTGTATTAGTTAACCATTAATAAATGCATGAACTTACATGAACAAACAATGGACAATGTTTGTTAATGTCAATATAGTTATTCATGTTAGTTCATGGTGCATTAACTATGTTAACAGCAACAATGTTTGATTTTAAAAATGCTGAAATTAACAGGAACTAAGATGATGTAAAAGTATTGATCATTGATAGTTCATGTTAGCTAATGCATTTATTAATTGTTAAAGGGACACTTCACCCATTTGCATTAAGCTTAGAACCCCAGTCATGTTTTTGAATGATCATGCATCATTTCCTCAATTGCCGCTGAGACAGAAGAAATGCAGATTTCAGTGTTGTGCTTCCTTCTTTCAATGATGTAAAAATCATCATTTTGCATCATTGAAAGCAGGAAGTCCAATATCTTTGTTGAGGGGTTAGACAACAAACACCCCTTTTCTCGCTCAAATAGGCACCAAATGCGAAATGTATGTTACGTTTCGACCACAAATATGACACACTTTCAATAAAGATTAATGTTTCTACGGGTGAAATGCTCCTTTAACACATACAACCTTATTGTAAAGTGTTACCGGAAGTTTTTATTGGTTTGATAATAAGAAGCAGATTAGGTGGGTAATCGTGTGCTGCCCCAGTGAATGATGGGAAACATAGATTTGTGCCACTAGTTTGTTGTCAACAATCGCAATAAATAATGTGTTTACTGAGATGTTTACTATTCTTCATCATGAGGACACAAAAACCTTACAAACTAAATTGTACTTTTGACATTTTTAAACCAGTTTAGGTCCATTTTTGTGATTGTGTTTGGGTTCTGCTAATAGATAACATCATTCTTCTATGAAAGTATACAGCTTTTCAGTAATGCATGCATCCAATGACTCTGATGATTTTAATATTGTAACGCTGACAGAGAAAGATCACATTACATTTATTAGGCTTTGATAACTATTAGTGCCAAATGGTCTGTGTATGTTATTATATAAACAATAGTACGTAGAATTGATCAGGAACACTATATAAATATACTTCAGTTCATTTTGAAAGTGCAGAATAGTGCTAGGCCAATATATTGCAGAGGCCGATATATCGGCCGATATTTGGATTTTTTTTGCCATTGGCCGATAAATCTTTTCAATTGGCCAGTAAATTTCTCTATGACTTAAATTTGATGCTTGTATTGAAAAGACACTCAAAAGTATCGCTAAATAAAAAGCCAAAGTCTTACAGACAGTAAAATAACCAATCATTATTCACTTCTTAACATGATGTTATGTTGTGTCATGCACAACACTACACTAGTTCAACACACTTATTCAAACAGTACCGTGAGATGTCAGATCCACATTAATTATGTTTTGGTTTAAGTTCTTTAAAAGGTTATATTTATAAATGTTATGCATAACAAATGTTTATTTAGTTTCACCAATTTTCTGTTTGTCGCCTATTTACTCAGGGTTTCCCGCAGCACTTTGCAGTTCGGGCGGCCCGCCTAAGCTGGGAAACCCTACTGCCTTAACTAGGTCATCTAAAAATATATATTTTAGCTGCGCAAAAGGCCGTTAAGTTCATCTCGGAGAATAGCGCGGATGCGCTTCACAACGCGAGCGGGTACGTGCCCCACACGGCCGAAATGGCGTGGTCCGTCACTGTCTGGAGGATAAGTAGCCAGTTGACAAAACATCTCAGAGAATAGCGTGGACACGCTTCACACCGCGAGCGTGCACGCGTGCCACACGTAATCAGTTTTTACAATCTTCGCGCTATCTATCATCGTCCGCCAGACGTTCTACAACATCTGCTTCAGTTTGTTTTTATTAACCCTTTAGTTTCACTTCATCACACAGCTATTCCCGTTATAGGTATCTGTTAAAAACATTTTATTCATTAATAATCTAGTATGTGTTTGTTTTCTGTCATAGTTTCTTCAAAATTAAGCTTTATTTTAGTGTTTTTAATAAAAATATTTTCATTTTCATCATGACGCATACGCCGCCCTTTTGATTGACGTCCCCATCCCTACCACCTTAACTAACAAATTTTCTGCGTGAAACCCTGTTACTGTAATAATGTTTGTGTTATATCGGCCAATTGGCCTTACAGCTTTCTTAATATCGGCATCAGCCATAAAAAAAATCATAGCGGTCGACCGCTAGCGCAGAATGCCTTGAGACGCCAATGAATTTTTATTTCATCAACCCAGCCTTGCTTCATTTTGTTTTTTACCACTTGTACAGTCACACACTCCTACACAAAGTCTGAGAGGTCAATTATCTGCAGCATACAGTAGGAAGTCAGCAGTCATTTTTCTGCAGCGTCAAGCGTTTGACCTTGTTCTGGAGGATTGTTGAGTTCCTCAGTATGCTAATATCCGTACACACTCGAGTTTGAGAGCAACATCGCAGTGAAGTAACCGAAGCGGATGAAGGAGTTTGACTTCTGATTGGTTCTTCTCTACAGGATCATGGTGCCACGACAGACAGCCCTTACATCATTATTTAATAGCAACCTTCCTCATTTATCCACTTATTATTTTGTAGCCTAAAGTCAGATATTTCTGAGCAGCCACACTTTGTGTGCGAGACAGCGTGGCGTGTGGAGAGCAGACCAAACCTGTGATGGACTGAAATGTGGTTCACTTCCCAGCGTCTAAATACTTGAGCAGAGACCAGCGCCCTGGAAGGGTGGCGTTTCTCTCTGGGTGGAGTTTCGTTTTGGGGATCTAGGCCCTCTTTAAATAAAAATCTCACTTTATTCTTGGTTTGACTTTTAGGTTTGAATAGGGACTTGAAAATAAACCACCTTATACAGTTTATATATGGTTATTGATGTTTCAATTTAAGTTCGTATTGTTGCATCTTATTTTAATGTGTGTCAGGAAAAAGAATAAATTTGGCTAACCATTTAATTTGCTATAAAAGCTAGTTTATATCTATAGGATTATAACAATAACATTAAAGCTATGAAACCAATATGCACACTTTTAGGAGTGCAACTAAATAGTGTTTTCAAAAAATGACTCATGTGCTTGATTTCCGCAATGTGTGTTAACGTGTTATCGTGCTGGAGTTAATAATGTGCATTTTCGAATTGACTGGTGCAGTGCATGCAGCACATGCGCATTCAGCATGAATGTAAGATGTAGAGATGTGCAGCTCCGGCTCGATGGAGCAAGTAATCTTTGCATGTGTTGCTTTGTTTCTTGGACACATACAGTGTCTTTTGTTCTTATGTTAAAGATGCACATGTGATTCGCTGTAATTAAGCCCGTGTGTGCATATGGCGTTGTCGTATATAATTTGTTATGCTTGACTTCCCCATGAATATCTCACTTGAAATTATTGGAAATGATTATTGCGCTCTCTGATTTTTGGGGCAGTCATGCAACTCGTAAGCCTCTTTGTCTATAAAGTTATTATTTGCTTTTCTGCTTGATATCTTTTTAAAGAAGCCTGTCTTGGTTAAATCTGACTGATGGACTCACTCGGCCTCATTTGCTCCCGCACACAATTGTCTGAATCAATACATCCAGTCGAAGATAATGGGTGATCATTCAAATGCATGGCAATAAGCAATGCCAGAAACTGTCGACGTGTTTTCCATGCATGCATTGACTGTTTATTAGCATTACTTTAAATGCAAATAGAAATGCGATGTTGTTTTACACAATCAATTTTATCAGGGTGACGGTAAAGAAGAGGGTTCAAGCAACAATTGCGGTCAGCAGTTTTACAATGTTGTGATTTTGCTAATTTTGTATTTTTTTTTCCAGATTGGTTAGTTTTGTAAGGTCAACTAGGGCTGTCACGGTTATGAAATTTGGCGAATGAGAATTGTGACGATTAATTGCCTGTTTTATGGCTTTGATGATTATGGCGATTAATTGTCTGTTTTACTGCTTTGACATTTAATTCTCATACATTTTTTTTCTTAGTTTATGAAATAATTTTCACACATTGTTGCGATTTATTTAAATTAAATCTTTTGCAAGGTTTACCTGGCAGTAAATATTAATACACATAACATATATTTAAAAGTAATCTGATACTGTCTCGTTTATACAGAGGCTGCAGCTCCCCCTGGTGTTTTTTAAAGAGATGTGCAATCATTGCGGTGATCTGGAATCATCATGATGAGGTGAAACAATTGCAATGAGACGATTATTTAATCATTGTGACAGCCCTAAAGTCAACATGAATCAACTTTATTCATGTTTTATTTTATGATACATAATCAATTGGTGTATGATATTCGAAATGGACAAAAGGTTTGACGTCAAATTCAAATCTTTCTACTTTTTCCAGAAACACCTGACTGGATTATGATGCGCATCTCTGTTTCATATTTAAGTCCATTTTAAAATAGATTAAATGTAAAGTCCACTCGTTGAATATCTTGTTTCACTAGGAAATATGTGCGATTGAAAAAGCAAAAGGATTTGAAAATAATCATGTTTCATGTTGACTGTACAACCAGGAATTGAAAAGTAATTTGGACTTTGTGGTATTTATTTGTATGATCTGGCAAAGATGTTTATAGTAAATATGTAGCCTCTTCATGCTATTGTGAATTTATATTGGGTACTCCGAGTAGTAAGTATAAGACATGCATTAAAAAAGTGCATAATATTATAGTACGTTGTCTCCTATCCTAGCATAGCCATATACAGACCACGCTTCCCCTTTAAGAAATTTCCTTCGCTAACCTTCAACATGCACTTGAACGAGGGGGCATGGGAAGTCTAAATATTATTAGCTTATTCTCTGGTTTGTTTCATAGGGAGATGTTTGATGGGAGAAATCGAGACGGAGCGTCTTTAATTGCTTTTAGGGCTGCAGCCGTATGGGTTTTTTGTTAGTTAATATTTAGATAATCTCTAGACTCCAGACCTGCGGGAGAGTTTTCTACCACCTCTTCATCCATCTAATGCTGATCTGTATTCCGCCGTGTCCCTCCAGCACCATTAACCTTCACTGAGGGTGAGGAAGAGGGGGGCGAGGAGTCGTATCGTGGGGGAAGGGATAGGCTGGCTTGCCTTACCTCGACCGAGGGCTCTCTGATCTGTTTGTTTTCCATTACACGGCTTCACGCCCTCCCCGTTCTCCTGGCCTGCTTTCGCGGCAGACATCAGGGCTCACCGCACGTCCATACGGCACCAGGCCCTATAAAAAGGCTGGAACGTTGAGGCCCAGTATTCCTGGGCTCGTGGTATTGGACTCGAAGGCAGGGAATTACCTCAAAAGCCAGATTGCCTGTCCTTTCTCTAATCCAGGCTGCAGTGAGACACTACCGTGGTTTGGGTTTTGGACGGGTACCCCGAAGCGCGCTGACGCACAAACCGCGAGAGTCCCGCAGGGGAACGGGCCATAAAACAGACCGTCGGATTCCAGGAACTCCGTCATATTCCAGGAACTCCGTCATAACCTCTCCTGCTCCATATGTTATGAGGTTTTGGGATCGGGATATTTATCACGTATCCTTACCGTACCACGGACCCGTTGTTCGTGGATGGCGAGGGCCCTATCAGTCTTCATTATCTAGGCCGCAGCTGAGACCTGGAAAGCGTGCGGTGATGAATGAGACCTTTAAGTTCACATTAATAGCTAACTATTGCTCATAAAGAGCTTTAGATTGGCTCTCGTTGGTTGATTGGTGCGGTGTACTTCGCTAATGTCTTTGTGTCTCTTTGAAGAGGACAAAGAGGCTTTACATACGCTTGCCCTGCTTCTGGTGTGCTTCGAGTTCTTCAAAGGCCGTAAGCATTGTAAAATGCAAAACCCATCAACTATCATAGCCAAGATGGACCTTTAAGTCACCTAACAGTCATGTGGCACTTTATAATGTATTTAAAATAAGATGGTTATCTTGTCAGAAGTTTAGCTGCAAAACAAATAAGCTGTTCCTGAAAATATGGTGAGATATCGGCACAGAAATAAGAACCTGCAAGAGTCGCAATTTTCATGCCGTATCATGCACTGACCTGGTTGTCGCTCATGTGATTTTAATACTATCTGTTTTTACTTTCTAATAATGATATAATGAAACTAATCATAAAAGAATCATCAGGTGTGTCTGTGCCTGAAGTGAATCGAGACGATCAAAATCTGTTTTGGCAAGCCAATGTCTGTTTTTTTTTTGCGCAAAATAATAAATTTAATAATAATTTCAGTGTTTTTTTTAAAAGTAAATGTTTGAGTATTGTATCTTAAAAGCTTCGTATTTACAGCAATAAACACACATGACACATTTTTGACATTTTTATGTTCATGACCACTTTGATGCTCTAAATATCAAAATGAGATTATGCGACTTTGGCTTTTGGATGTAGCGACATTTCACCGTGATTCATTGAGAAGCATAGCAAGCATTATTGGCTGATATATCGGTGTACCCCTAAGATTAATCCAGGACTAGGCCTTAGTTATATTAGGACATTAAGTAGGGGCTGCGTAACGATTAATCGCAACTAATCGTTAGCAGAATAAAAATTTCTTTTTAAGTGTTTTTTATATTTTTTATGTCATTTATGTGGGTGTACTGTGTATAATAATTATTTGTGTATATATAAATACACACATAAATGTATAATTTTAAGATATTTTTTAACTATATAAAGATATAAATTATATAAAATGTAAATTTCATTTACACACGTGAATATATATATATATATATATATATATATATATATATATATATATATATATTAGGGATGTCCCGATCCCACTTTTTCATTTCCGATCCGATTCCGATACCAGAATTCCGTATATCAGCCGATACCGATATCTGCCCGATACTGTTGTAATTAAATGTGTAGTGCTTTTTGCTACATCTAGCATAATTTTAAATGTTAAAATCAATTATTTAAAATGATTTACAAGTTACAGGAAACATTAGTAAATATTAATCATTACAGTGTTTAGGTGAACATATAATAGACGTTTGATCAATTAAGTATGCTAAATAATTTTTCTTAATTGCATAAAACTGTCATAGTAAAAAAGCTTTAGTGTGCAGATGGTTATTTTGGGAATTATGCGCTTTACCGGACTTTTTATGCACATTTCGGGTGCAGAATTGATGCGCCTAAGTCATATACTGGGCTTTCTGGTTGCTTATGGGCTTTCTGGGTGCAGAAATGATGCCCTTGAAGCAACCTTTCATGGGAATCCTCGCACCGCAATGGAAAGTTTATAACTGTTAAAACACAAAGAGAATAGTTGCGTCGTGTGCTCAAGACAAAGTGAATTGCATCCATTCGGCGGCTTACTGAGACTTTATAAAATCAGGTCTTTAAAAAGCCTGCAGTTATCTTGTGTTTGCGTGTTTGAATGACGCGTTTCATCCGTCCGCTTTACCAGTGGATTATTATCTCAGTTTGCGAGTAAGTTACAGTACAGTGTTTCTGTAAACTTAAAGATCTTTAAATGTGCGTTTGTCCCTTCACATGAAGCTATTGCGTGTATTTAAAAACTTTAAATATAGTGCATAAACGTTTATGGTGCTTTTATAATACGTTGTCCTTTTAATAGCTTGTCAGTAAAAACCACGCTAACGCACATATCGGAGTTGGATCGGTCATGTTCTCGGTCCTCGATCCGATGTCCGATCCAGCCAAAAAGCCCGGATCGGACCCGATACCGATCCAGCATATCGGATCGGGACATCCCTAATATATATTAGTAATGCAAACAAAAACTTTTATTCTGCAAACGATTAGTTGCGATTAATCGTTATGCAGCCCTACGTTTAAGTAGTTTCTACAAACATACCTATTAAAAAACATTACTGGTGTGCATCAGAAAACAATGTGACACAAAACAATGGTGCTGATATACAATAAAATTGTCAGTGCAGGCTGTTTTAAATTGAGACCGCCCCTGCGTTTTAGTCTGGGACTAGGATAAGCCCTGTCTGGGAAACTGCCCCATTAACAGCTTTTGATTTTTAAAAATGTATTAGTAAATGCTGAAATGAACATGAACTAAGCTGAATAAATGTTGTAAAAGTATTGTTCATCGATAATTCATGTGAGCTAATGTATTGACTAATCTTTACATTTTAACCGTAAATTGTTACCACACCATGAATAGCCCCTGTAACTATTACAACAGATTTGTGTGAGAAACACACCAACATTTAAGTTGTTAAACCTTTCTCCACCCAGGCTCTAAAATGGATAAACAAATGTATAGGTGTCACTGACGAGGCAAATCTTGTCTAAAGGTTCCCTTTGTTTCTTAATGATTTTCAGTCTCTTTCTCAACGTGAGAGTGAAACCCTGGGGTGTAAATCTGACTGTTAATCCCTCCCAATTTGTTAAGCGACCTTGGGTACTATGAAAGGCGCTATATAAGTCTAAGCTATTATTATTATTATTATTATTATTATTATTATTATTATGTTAATTGCGATACAATACAGTATCGGTTATCTTCGCCAGTGATACGTTATTTGCCGATACATTCTTCGTTCTTCGATGCAATTACAATTCAATTAAATTTTACATGTCTAGTAAAGCAGTTACATTTTTAATAAATCACAAATGTAAGTAAAATATATAACATCAACGTTTCATTAAACTTTTTAAGAAATGCACAATCTCTGTCCCAATTGGGACATTATAACAAACTAAGGTTAAAATTAAGGTTATGAAGGCAACAGAAAAAAGTCTTTAGGGTTTCAGCTGGTGCTGACTTTTTTTTGTCCAAACCATTATTATTTTCAAACCCACGATTTGCGTCCGATATCAGTCACAACATATTTCCCTGTGTTTTTGCTGCTAAAACTACTTTGTTGCTGCATTGCATTCACTTGCTGACACTAACACATGAAAATAAATAAAAATGCGCGCTGAAATGTGTTCCTGGACGTTACGTTAAGGAATGGCGACGCTAAAGGGCTCGTTATAGTCCTACGCCGTAGGTTCCGCATCGGTTTTCATTTATACTTTTGCGTCGTCGTTCGCATTGATGTGCAAACACACGCGCAGACAGTAGCAGCGCGACCGTCAAAGAAGAAGAAGCTTGGCAATTTAACCCACAAACGAAGAAGAAACAGCAACTTGTGTATGATTTGAGAAGACCAGCAACGATGGAAGTAAATAAACAGCGACTTTGGTTGCAGTTTGAGTTAAATCACTCCTCAACTTGGCTTATCTTTGTTATCACCGTTGCAAACGGAAATACCTATGACGCAGTTTTTTTACCTGACGGGAGGGGTTCTGGTGGACCAATCACATCACTTGCGGTCCGCGTAGATCTGACGCGTCGTTAAAAATTTTGCGAGGTGCACGTCAGGCTACGCAGAGCTACGCACAGGCTACGGATAACCTACGGCATAGAGCTTACACACGACTATAAATCGGGCTTAAGAGTGCCAAAATAAAGGTACCCCGTATCGACGCATCAGATTGTTAGAAATTTAATCAATGCATCGATCCATATCCATGTATTTTTACACCCCTAGTAAATAATTACATTACTTTTCATATATGCAGCTTATTTTTGGTGCATTAGCCCTTTAAATACCGCTGATGTAAATATGCTACAGACGATGCTCTGGTTCTATTGCAGGGGTGGAGGGGAGGTGCTGTTATTTCCCTGTTCTCTTGTTTTTTTTTTCTCTCTTTGTCTGAGAGCGTGGTTAACCTGACCATGCAGCAGAGCTAGCAGCTGTGTTCCTGGCGATCGGTTTCAAAAGCGAACCCAGGTCACCACTTATCCACCACTTCCTGCTTCAGCTCCCCCTTCTGGGACCCATGTGCTGGATAGACTTACACACACAGCAGCCCTCTTCCTCCGCCCCTGCCTTCCGTCTGCGAACGGCTCTAATGAGCTATGAAGAACAGAGAGTTTAACCTTCCCAGGGCCGGCCCTGCGCGAGCGTTTTTAGGTAAACAAAACAAACGCAGGCACCTTCAGGGGCCGCACATGCTCGCACAGGCCCTCGTGGGCCAACGTCTCACCCATCAGAAGCCAGTGAGAACCAGAAGTTCCTGAAGTGGAACAGGTTAAAGGGGAATAGCACAACACAGGGCTGAGATGAGCGTGGCCTCTTTGCTGTAAGTGCTTGGCAAAAGCTGCAGGCGGTACGTTGGGAGTAGAAGCGCGTGACGGCATGAATTTCCCAACCCAATCCCTATTCAGTCACCTTGCAATATAATCTCGCCCTGCTTAGATTCTTTTTACATGGCTCTGTTTTTTTTTTTTGTGAATGATTCATACGTGAACGTTATTTTAAAAGAAAAACTCAGCTTTTTTATAGGTGATGTCATCAAACCCTCCTCCTATTGGCAATGCCTGCTTCCGTTCCGCTCTCTCAACCTAGTTTTTATAATGTTACTTGGGAAATAACTGTAATTACTATTGTGAAATTGTGATGATTGTGGTCTAGGGCTGAGTATCTTTTCTGATTCTTAATGCTTGCATTTTAATAATGATAATATGGAAGTGAATGGTGCCCCAGATATGTTTTTCGAAATGTCTTCATTTGTATTCAGCTAACAAAAAAAGTAAATATAGTTTTATACAAATTTACATTTGACGTAAATGATGACAGAATTTTAATTTTTTGGTAAACTATCCCTTTAAAGGGGATAAAATAAAAATGATTATAAATAGTATGATTAAAGGTACAGTGTGTACATTTTTGCGGCATCTAGTGGTGAGGTTGCACATTGCAACCAACGGTTCAGTCCACTGCTCCCCCCTCGCTTTTGAAACACATAGAGAAGCTACGGAAGCCGCCACAGGACAAACATGTCATCGTTGGAGACAACTAAGTAAAAAAAGTATGTCCGTTAAGGGATTCCGTAGAAGCATGGCAGCACAAAATGGCAACTTCCATGTAAGGGGACCCTCGGTGTATGTAGATAAAAACATCTCATTCTAAGGTAATAAACACATAACGGTGCCCTGATCATATAGTTTTGTATAATATTTAGCATTTATGTCAAGAGATCCTTCTAAAAATTACACACTGCACCTTTAAGTAAATCTGTGATGTTATGTTGATTTTACATTCTAGTCTTTAGCACGAACGCTTGTTTTATTTTTCCTGTGTGTTTGTATGTGCGGTGGATCGGTGGTACATTTTCTCATCAGATTTTGAAATGAGGCTGCCAGGCGGTGAAATTGAGCCAATGGTGCACTGTGGCGGCGTGATTTGTTTGCCGAGCTGGAGTATGCAAACTATTGACAGGCCTTTATCATTTTTATTTACTGGAAGCGAGCGAGCTCAGGAGGCAGGAGTGTGTGTCAATTCGCTGGCAAAGCCCAAAACCGATCAAGATTTATGGTAGCATAAGCAAGATGAATGGACGGCCCCGTCTTCATCCGCGGAACGCCATTCGAAGGCAGAATATGCCATAAATGACACATTTAGCACTGCGAGAATGGGCGGCAGCTATTAATTTAGTGTGGATATTGACAATGGCTTGGAACGGTGGGAAAGAGGCACGTTGTGAACTGTAATAATGATCATAATTCTATCCGCAGGGTATGAGAAAATGCCGTTTCATGAGCACAAGGTGGGAATCCGACACATGGGGTGGTGAAACAAATCGCCTGTGCCGAACCATAGGGTTAGCAGTTTGTAAATTATTTTTGAAGAAAAAGGTGGTGGAAGGGTGCGATTTGCTGTTGAAGATGGGGGGGGATATCACCCTTCTTTATATCCTTGCCTCTGATTAATTATTTTTTATCCCTTGTGGGGACACAATTTATCCCCTCCATTATTCATGGTCATCAGATATGATGATTATAAACAAATATTTTTGCATGTCTGCCGCAAAGCATAAAGAAGGAATGCATTCTTGCATGTACAGGTTAGGTTCTGGCATGTCTTGGGTTTGTCATGTTCATTAATGTAACTATACACTCAACTAAAGGATTATTAGGAACACCATACTAATACTGTGTTTGACCCCCTTTCGCCATCAGAACTGCCTTAATTGTACATGGCATTGATTCAACAAGGTGCTGAAAGCATTTTTTAGAAATGTTAATTGGATAGAATCTTGCAGTTGATGGAGATTTGTGGGATGCACATCCAGGGCACAAAGCTCCCATTTCACCACATCCAAAAGATGCTCTATTAGGTTGAGATCTGGTGACTGTGGGGGCCATTTTAGTACAGTGAACTCATTGTCATGTTCAAGAAACCAATTTGAAATGATTTGAGTTTTGTTACATGGTGCATTATCCTGCTAAAAGTAGCCTTTAGAGGATGAGTACATGGTAGTCATAAAGGGATGGACATGGTCAGAAACAATGCTCAGGTAGGCCGTAGCATTTAAACAATGCCCAATTGGCACTAAGGGGGCTAAAGTGTCCCAAGAAAACATCCCCCACACCATTACACCATTGCATTAATGAGAAATTGAACAGGTGTTCCTAATAATCCTTTAGGTGAGTGTATTATCATTTTTGTATATATTTGTTCCAGTTTTGTGCAATTTGACACACCTCCGTGATGGTGTTGTGCAAAAGACGTTGCAGTCTCTTGTTTCATTTGTTGCGTCTTGTCTAACCAGAATGATTTGCCTTTTGTTTCTAATGAAAGGTGCTTTAAGTTGACTAAGTGAACATTGTTCTCGTCGCACCATAAGATAAGAGGACAAGTCATTTGTTGTCTTTTGACTCAGCTCACGCTCACAGTACCTCTATAAAAGCAGCTGGTGAGTCAGTTGAACTGTTTGAACGTGGTTTGCAGTGCCTCACGTCTTCTAAACGAGTTTTTCTGGATGGCAACAGGATAAAAGCATTGAATGCACAGCACGAAGAAAAATCTTTTCTAAGCGTTTCTTTCAGAAACAGAAGTCATATTTTTAATGTTAAGGAAAATTGGTCTGCGGTCGTGTGACAGACGGCAGCGCTGGCGCGTCGGTCCTTTACAGTGAGTCGAGTGTGACTTTGACACGCTTTAAAAAGTTTTTCAGCTGAGCACAGCTGTGCCGCTCTGACTGTCTACAAACACACACACATTTGGCTGCTGGCAGGCATTTGCATTACCAAAATTTTGGCATGCTTGCCTCTGACAAGGTTAAAGCATTAAATGGACGTTGTGTCAGTGCCTCACGTCTGTGAAGGAAATACTGCCGATTCGCTCACGTGCATGTAATCTATTTTGCTAAATAGTTTTAAGCATTTAAAAGAGTGATGCATGCGAGTATAAATGGCAACTATTTCATTTAATTTATTTAAGAATGACCTTTGGTCTCTCAAACATTTTAATTTATTTTCTGGAATTTTCGTAATTATGAAATGATGACTTTTACTGTACTCTGAGCTATTTACGTCCAGAAATCATAATTAAGCTAAAACTTAATGAAGAAATCATTCGTTACTATAGCAACATTCATGACTCCAAAGAGGATTCATGTATTGCTCTATTGTTAATGACAGCAAAATAATCAAGACAGTAATTTACATTTACCTGCTTTTTATGTTGAACAATACGGGTCACAGTGGATATAATTACAGTAATGATGACATATCAGACAGAAATCTGCATAAAGGTGAACTGTTAACTATTCAGCCATTTTTGACAGATTTGACGATGATGAAGTGTTTGATCAGTATAACTTTTATTAGGCCTATATTATTACTATTTTAAAGCCATGTAAGCAAGACATTTTCCATGATTTGTTGTTTTTGCTATTTGGCAAAATTAGTTTGAATAATTCGGATGCATAACGATTAATCGTGATTAATCTATAGCAATATAAGTTATACATAAATATACAAATGTATATACACATGTAAATGTTTCTTAACTATATACATGGGTGTGTGCATTTACCTATACAAAGTTGTTATTATGCACAGTTCACACACATATATGATGTAAACAAAAACTTTTATTGCGCTATAGATTAATCGCGATTAATCGTTATGCATCCCTAATTCGGACATAAGGTAAACCCAGCAAAAATGCACAAAAATGTATGTGTGTAGTATCTATTGCCTTGTAGATGTGCATGACGTCACTAGTCAGAAGCCGAGAGATAGTTTAGTATGAAACCCTGAGGGATCTCAGCAGGCTTCAGCTGTTTCTGTAGCACACTGAAAATAATGGATCTGTTTGTGTTGCGTTGTGAATGACACACAAGGCTGTCTGAACATGAAACCCAATTGATTTGGTTCTGACAGTATTTGGTCAATGCAGATATGGTTCTCTGGTTTGAGATATAATCTCGTGTTGGCTTTTGGTTTCACCAGCGTTCTTCTGGTAAGTGGCCACATGAGCCTCCAGCGCTGATCACAAACTGGAAATTAGGTCTGACGCGCACATGGCTGTTTGGCTTTCTAGCTGGCTATCTGGGGGAGGTGTGGAAGGACGGAGCTTGGCACCAGAAATCCCTCTTTGTGCTGTAGACGTAGGCCAGGCTTTGTCTCTGTTGTTTCTTGTCGGTTGACGACGCAGAGAGCGCAGATTGATGTTACGTGCTCGTTAGCTTCAAAAATGAGCAATTCCCGAGCCTGGCATTCACAATAACGATCTCCTTAGCTGCGTTCCAGCGGGCACAATGAGGGCTTGGCGTGACGGCCTGTCGCCATGCCACCCTACCCAATGACTCCAGCTGTATGTTGGTCTCATTCCCGCAATGTGAGGAGGCTTTTCCAAATGGAACGAGTCCACCTTTCACTTTCCCCTTCAGACAGGAATGCACCAAGCCTCGATCCAAGCCCAGGCATTGGCTATTAACCTCTACAAAAACATGACAACTGGCTCGGTATGATCAGCCCAAGTGGCAGCATATGTGCAGCGCTGGTATCTTTTCCACCCATGCAAAAAGGCTTAGATGTTGTTAATTAGCTTCTTGCTTTGTCTATGAGCCGAACGAGCTCTGTTGTGTGGTGCTATTTGAAGATCTTAAGGCCCATTTACACAGAGAATTATAACTGTAAATTGAAGAGAAAAGTGTAGTTTGCAACAACGACTTGAACGCTAATGAATTGAGTGATTATTTTCTAGCGACTGCATTGTAGGAGCCTAGAATAACAGAACATGGTCATCCATTGGTGGGGATGCTAATATAGTTAACTTTATAGTTATTGTTCTTGGTGTGAACGACTTTTACTGCTGTGAAAACGTCTATTATTTGTTTCAAAGAATGCTGTTTATGAGCTCGGTGATGACAGGTCTTTGCATTACTAGCTACATTTCCATTGTTGATTTGCACAAAACTTTAGCGTTATTTTCTAAATGTCGACAAAGGGCTAATGCAAAATAATGGCGTTTCCATTAATCAATGATATGTGACTGAATTGCATTTTTTCTAGGGATGCACCGATAGGATTTTTTTGGACCGATACCGATTTACTATACAGTTGGTCTATTAGCTAGTTTATTTCTGCATCAAATTATTTTTACTCAACATGGATTGGATCTAATTAACATTCAACTGACCAACATAATAAGAGATGCGCAAATTAAGCACATCAAAACATTAAATCTTTTTAATTGAACAACAGACATGCAACTCATTGCCTTTATGCGGTTAATTAATAAACAATCGGTATCGGCCTTTCTCGTGCTATTGCCGATATGCTGATGGTTTCAAAAATCGTCCGATAAATATCGGCGGCCGGTGCATTACTAATTTTTTCTTCTCTCGATAACTCATTCCAATATAACGTCAACTGATGCTGGTAGGTTTAATAATTTCACATCCACCGCACTAGGTAACCTTCTTAACCGAAGGAGACATAAAAGTATTATCCAAACATTTATACCAAGGAAAGATCCTTATACTTAGGAGCAGCAACGTATGGGTGTTTTTGGGAGGTTTTAGTATGTACTTCGTCATCTTTAAATAATAATAAAGCATCAGGTGACCTGAAAATGCGAAATACACATTTTATGCGAGCATAAAAACGTTTTTGCGATATATGGGAGTTTTTGCGAAAATGATGTGTTTTCATTGGTCGTTAGTACAATTTGCAAAATGTTGATTTTTGGGCAATTTAATAACTAATGGAAATGCAACTAATGACTTAGTCTTGTTGAAAATCAGCCTGGTTGTGATAGTCCTTAGTTAGCACCCCCAAACCTGTCATGGTGACGGACTGTGACATTAGCCGATGGTTTGTTTGTTTTCAGCCTATTTTTGCAGTCTGTGCACCTGTTATAGTTTAGAGGTCGAGGGTCGTACGGATGACGCCTATTAAAAGTGCTCTGTTTGTGTGCTGCCCCCAGTGTCTGCAGGTGCAGTAGGACGGGCAGTTCTCAAATGGTGCGGGGCAGTTTGATTATAATTTAAAGTGACAGGCTGTTGACAGGTTTAATCTTCAGCTGGACGCTACTAACAGCTAGATTTATTAACATGTCTGTCTATCTATCTGTGTGTCTGTCTGTCTGTCTATTTATGTATCCATATTTTAAAATTAGTAATAGTCGATTAATAAGCAACCATCGTTGCCAATTTTATATATGACGATTCAGAGCTATTTTGTTTTTCAACCATGTCCAACACTTTTTTTTAAACTTGGTGTTCTTCAAATGGGTGTCATAGATAAGTGAAACATTTTAGATGTGTCATGTTTCAGGCCTCCAGGAACCGGGTTGGGAAATGCTGTTTTAGAGGATTTCAAGAGGAAGGTTGCAAGCCTTTTCCTGACACGCACACAACCTCTTCCTGTTTTAAACCGAGTTTTGATGTTTCACTTCCTCTATCATGGATGCAAGATGCAAAGTTCATGCATGCAGACCGGCTAATGAATATTCACGCTCTGCCGGTCGATTGATGAGTTGCAGAAGTGCCTGTTTCACTGATCTGTGATCAGCAGGGTCGAGGGCAGAAGCCTTTTTGCATTGAAAAAGCTTAGAGTACCGCAGTGTTGACCCTGCTCTTCTGGAAATATCAATGAGAAGGGGGCTGGGAAAGCGAGGCTGTATTCAGACGTGAGGTAATCGAAGCTAATAATGATCCAACGCCTCTCATCTCTTGCTCTGTATCCTTTTGACGTCTTTTGTATGTAATATAATTCACACAGGAAGATTTGCTTTTCTTCTTCTCCATCAGTATTGTAAGCATTTTTGTTGAGCTGGTTACGGCAAGCACACCCCCGCCTGCCATTGATTTACCAGTTAAGTGAATTGCTTTGTTAATGTGAAACATCAACACCATGAAGGCTTTGGTTGAGGACTTGGAGTTGTGTGTTTGTATATTTAATCATAAAGGCTTTGGCTCTTTATTATTATTATTATTATTATTTAAAACGATTAATCGCAACTAATCACTTGTAGAATAAAATATCACATATGTGTTACGATTAGTTTCGATTAATCGTTATGCAGCCCTGTATTGAATAATACCAGTTTTTTTTAATGTTTATGCTCTTTTTTTTATTTTGGGACCTATAGTACTCTGGCCTGATCTGGGCTGTTTTTGTTTGTTAACCTAACAGAACATAGTAGCCAGTTTAGAATAGACGAGGCATATTCACATTTTCTACAAACATATGTAAAAATGTCTTAAGTGAGGTCGGGTTGGTTTCGCACAAGGAGAAACCTTAGAAATAATAAAACATGGTGAAATTGGAGTCAGAGTAAACCAAAATGTCAGATGTGCTTTAGGCCTCTGCTGGGTTATTGAGCTTATCCTTGCAGCTGGTTTTAAGAACAGCTGACAAAACCAGAACCCGAGAGGCCTGTGGGAGGCTGCGCCCCGTACCTCAGCGGGGGAACGTGAGGGTCGTGACCACGCCTTCATCTGTAGCCTTTAGTGAGCCTCCAAACACGGGGATGGCTGGAAGTGAACCATCTGTATATGTATTCAGTGTATCTGGTCTCCATGAAGACCAAAGGGAGTTTTTTATTTCTTTTAAATATATCTTTATTACTATTTTCAGGTAAGGTTTTTGGTATTTGATTACCAATGCACCCTTACCTGATCACTAACATGTGATAATTTTTCTGATATTCCCCACGCTGTTACCTCTTTGACATCAGTAAAATCTGGCTGGCAAAATAAGGCTACATTAGCTAAGTTTCCATCAAAACGTGAAGCAAATATTTTCAAAATTCGCAAAAAAAGAAAATTAAGGTTTCCATCAAGCTGTTCGAGGGAATGAAGGTGGTATTAGTAACCAACAGTAAATAAAAAAAATGCATGCTTAGAAAATTGACACTGTGTTTAGTTACGATTTGGCAAGTTGTTAATTTACTAGCAGTGCAGCTTGTAATTGCCAAATTGAATGCTGTGGACAGAAAAAGAAATGCAGAGTTTTTGATGAAGGGACTAGCAGCAAGAGCATTGCGATGACGTCGAGCCCCATATATGGAAAAGACAATGACAGCTGATACAGCTAGAGGATTTATCATGTGGGTTTAATGTTCGCTATGTCAGAATTTATTCAGCAAATGTGTTTCTTTCATTATTTTGCGTTAACTCTTTTTCGCATTAGTCAAAAACCACCTCAAGCGAGTGTAAAATCGTAAGGGATTTTTATTTGAATATCACTTGTTTCTTATGCGATGCTTCATAAAATCATATGATAAAATTAGCTATTTACAAGGCGAAGTTTATTAAAATTTGAACGTACACATTTGTCAAAAAGATCAGCATTTTAATAAACTAAAATACTATATTAAGTGTGCCAGGCCAGCAGATGGCGCTGTTACTTTCTGCAAGCATACGCATTCTTCTGCAGAGCAATAAATACAAACAATTAATGCTATGTACACAGCAAACACGCAGCATCACGTTGCTTGCTCTAGATTACTCTCGGGATTTAACTTTGTGTCATGCAAATTTTTCGCTTCAGTTGAATATTTTCAACTTGTGCGTAGGCACGTTTGAGGCGAAGAGCTTGTGTTTTCGCTGCAATCGCGCCGCCCAATTCGTGTCATTCGCATCCCCTTGCGCGAGGACGCGTCTAATTGCGTCTTTGCATTGACTTTTTATGTGATCTACTTGCGCAAATCATTGAACTCTCGTTTTGTGTGAATGCCCCATAAGACTGCAAAAGCATCAAGAAGTTTAGTTTAGGCAGACAATGAGGCGTTGAATACCGTTGAACTTGGTATCTTGAGCAATACAGACGGTTCTGTAGGCCACCATTTGTTGTTTAGGTTATTCTTGCAATTGCCTACATGTTAACATGTCTCATCGTTATCACAGATTCACGTTTTCATAGTTTAGTACACAGAGGCAGACTTGCACTGACATTTTCAGGACCCGAAAGTGCAGTTTTCATGTAAACGAACAACCAAACCTCCATCATCGGTTAATAGAGGCTCATTGGAGATCACTTTTTTTTTATATAAGGTGCTTTTGCTTGTATTTATTAATGTGTCTTTTTGAAAAATGCAACCGACCGTACAATATGTATTCATGTTACAGATAAGACAAAAGAGTTTTGCTTTTATATTCAATGAAATCCCCTTCATCACTGTAACCCCAATCGCTGTCCTTCTCTCTCTCTATTTCTCTCTTTTCTTTTTAATGTTGTCCTCCTCCATCTCTGCTGATCCAAAAACTCAAGCGCAGCTTGTCAATTCGCTCTCCAAGCTTGTGTCCTTGAGAAACAAACGAAGAGCAAAAAGAGCCTTTTGAAATTCAGTCGAGTGTCTGTTTCTCGTGGGTTCTTTGGAGGCTTTGTCCTGCTCCTGGTGAGAACTTGGAGCCGAACGGGTTGTTTGTTGACACGGCCGAGTGTGTGTGCCCGGGTTTCGTATGACCGCGTCCGATGAGATTTGCCTTTTAACTGTAAGTTGACCGGTTGTAACGTTGATAAACCCTGCGGTACATCTGCGGATCTTTCATCCGTGCGGTCCTGTTCTCCTGATAGCGGTGTACGGTTCTGTTTGTGCCTCTCGCCCCTTTCTCAAATTTGCAGGCTAGCTGCAATGACCATGGCATTGGTTTTCCATGGGTGGGTAGTGACACGAAAATAATTTGCAGGTCTGCGTTTATACAGGGATATTGTTAAATCTTTCCTAAAGCAAAATCGTTTCTTTTAACTGGATGTTGTGAGAGCCCATGGTTTGCTGACATATCTTCTTCCATCTCGCCCTCACGTGGCCCTCCATCCGCCAGGTTTCACTCCATTTGAGCCATCACAGGTCTCAACTGAAAACACAGACCTAATGCGTGTTGCTATGTAGGAGGACGGTTCGCTCTCTAGCCCCATTGTGGTGCCGCTCCCCTATGCACACAGGAATTCTGGGAGTTAAAGGTGAGGTAACCGAAAAGGCTGACAGCGCTATGCGTGTTTGGATTTCGCCTGATCTGCGTGTCCAAGCGGCGTGACTGTGAACCAGCCAGCTGTCTTTTCTGATGAATGGCCGGTGCTTTTACTGCTCTAGGGGTTGCTGTTGGAAATGCACAGGACAAAGGGGAATTTTCATAAGGCTAAAACCAATATCAGACTGGGCATTTGCTCTCAGACTCCTTCAATGTGCAACTAATTAGTGGAACTTTGTTTTGAGAGCAGCCCTGTTTTTTTGAGGTTTTTGGGATGAGGGAGTGTCGGTGAGATGAAGGTTTCGTATCGTAATACAGATCCTTTGAAAGCTCGCATACATGCGGAGTCAGCGGCATTTAAAGGGAACTAATTCTTTGCTTCTGACGAATATGGGATTGCAGAAGCTGTTTGCTTACTAACCAAAGTTATAAAATCAAATCTTCGTTTGATATTCTGGTTTCTAGGAGGGCTGCATGATATAGAAGAAAAATGTGATGTGTGATAACTTGTTAAATGATGCAATAAACAATATGCAATACAATGATGCTTTACATTTGTGAAATCAATAATATAAATGAAAATTACATTGTTTCTAATTGTTGATCATTTTTCACATGTCAGGGTGCATTCGTGTGCCAGTCTCTTTCCTAAAACTTTGACTATACACAAACTTCGGAGTATTAAAAATTAATACGTTATTGCGAACTACGAACTATTGTGATATGCATATTGGCATATGTGTGGTCATCTGCGATATTTCGATTGTTTTGATAGATATTGTGCAGCCCTTGTCCCTAGATGTAATTTTTGTCTTGTAAACAAATACAGAGCATTTTATACGTTTTTGCAAACAATTGCAATATGTATATTGCCATATATGGGCATCTGCCATATTTCAATTATTTAAATAATTTTGTATAGACCGTTTCATCGGGCGCACGTGTGGTGACGCGATAAGCGTCTGGTCCAAACTGTACTTCTGGTTTCTGTTTGTTTATTGGTCTGACTAGTTGCTGAAACTGAACTCTTATACAAATACCTTGTTGAAAATAACAAATGTTTTGGGTTCCTATTTAAAGGTGCAGTGTGTAAATTTTAGTGGCATTTAGTGGTGAGGTTGTGAATTGCAACCAACGGCTCAGTCCACTGCTCACCTCTTGCTTTTGAAACCCATAGAGAAGGTACAGTAGCCGTCACCAGACAAACATGTCATCGATGGAGACAACTTAGTAAAAAAAGTTTGTCTGTTAAGGGCTTCTGTAGAAACATGGCTGCACAAAATGGTGACTTCCATGTAAGGGGGCCCTCGGTGTATGTAGATAAAACATCTCACTTTAAGGCAATAAACACATAACGGTTCATTATAAAAAGGTCTTTATACACCACTGATAATATAGTTTTGTATATTATTTTGCATTTCTGTCAAGAGATCCTTATAAAAATTACACACTGCACCTTTAATCTATGCGTTGTTTATTTTGCTTTTTATTTAAATAAAGGACTTTAAAAGGACTTTGTTATTATTTATTGTTCGCAGAGTTTACCGGTACTTACGTGATGACCACGAAAGCTGCGTGTTTATATTGTTACTGCTGAAAGCGTCTATATTGTGCAACCCTAGTACCTAGATGTCTTTTTTTCTTGTATATTAAACGTATACAGAGCATTTTTTATCCATACATTCATAGCGCCGAAATCTGTGCAGCTCTTTTTATCAACCAGCAATGCTAAATGATGTCATTCTGTAAGGCAATTTGAAAAACCTGCATAATAATAAATAGTAATAATGATGCATGCTTTAGTGAGCACTATTGTAAACAAGTCATCTTTATAAAAGGTTGAAATCCATTTCGCTCAGCTGTTCATAAAAGCCAGCAGGCTAACGGGCACATGCTATAATCTATTATTCAGAAACCCAAGCGAATGATGACATTAAACATTTTGTGCGAGTGTAACTTTCTCTCCAATTAGGCCTAAGTGTTGGTTACACAAAACGCAGATATTGTACCACGAATACGAGCAGGGACGGTAGAATTGAAATTGAAATCGTCTCTCTGGTGCATACTGAGTGATTGCTTTCAGTCATGTTAGTAGATTTATAATAATAAAAGCTATTAAAAAACAAGAACATTTATATTGTTGGGAATGCGTTTTTGATTGTAAGAAGCATGCGAATGTTGCATTCTTTATCATACAAGTTTGTGTTTAATTTGTGGTCATCAGCCACATAAACAGCATATTTGCAAAATTAAGCCATGCTTTACAACTAGTGTTACGGGAACAAGGATGTTGTCATCAAATATTTGTGGTTTTTAAAATAATTCACTATGCAATAATCACAGTTGTGATCTAATCTCTGTGAAACTAAATGCTGAAATATCTCCAGTCTGTTCGTTGCTGATATTGTCTCCTCTTTGTAGTCCATTGATAGTTGAGTGGTATGTGTCATGGCTGGATTTACTGGCAGTTAAAGGGTAGTTGTTAGTCAGTAATGCTGTTCAGCTGGTAGAGACGTGCCAACAGAATGCCAGCGGGTTTTTTATAGTCGATAACCGTATGCAGCCACTCAGATCGTTTTACAAGTTTACACACTAATCTGTCGACTTGCATGTGATTCAGGCTGAGTAATTCCACACGTTTCTGTTCTCGTACATTGTATTTGTGTAAGCTTCGGTATTGGCCACACTAGTTTTAGTAGTTGTTTAACAACATAAATAATCGGTCTGTTTTCTTGTAAATTAGGAAAATTGGAAACCGGTATTATTGCATTTTGGCTGTTGAGTAACTTTGTAGTTACCATAATCATCCTATTTTGAAATTGGTTAATTTCCGAGTTAAAATTATTTTGTTTGGCCAAGTAAAGAATGCATGATCTGAGGTGTCTTTAGACCACTGCGTGAACGTGAACGTTTTATGCGATTTGGCTGTTAGCATGTGAAAGTATAACCAAAACAACAATGGCAGCCTACAGGACTGTGTTTTAGGGCTGCGTAAAGATTAATCACAGAATAAAAGTTTTTGTTTACTTGATATGTGTTTGTACTGTGTATAATAATTATGTGTATATATAAATACACACACATGTGTGTATATATTTAACAAATATTTATATGTGTATATACATTTTTATTTTTATATATACATATATTATGTAAACAAAAACTTTAAATCTGCAAACAATTAGTCGCGATTCATTGTTATGCAGGACTACTGTGTTTTTGCTTTGATTTATTAGCATTTCTACACCAAAGTTTACAAATTGTGGCGCTTTATAGATCATTTGTAGTAATCGTTTATCTAAACAAAACATATCGATGCTTTTGCAGTCTTGATTGATTGTTTGTCTTAATCGCTCTGCAGATGAATGCGTATGTGCGCAGGCTTGTAGTGTTTCTTTACGAAGTAACATCGCCATCTGTTGACCTGGCATATGTAACTTATTGTTTATACTCGACACTTCCCTGTGATTACATTGGTGCGTTTAACAAAAATGACGTCAACCGTAGTTGCTGATCGTGCACATTGGGTGTGTGAGACCTAATTTCGCTTAGAGGTGTGCATGGCAATTTTTGTAACCGCGCATGCAGTGCCGCATCCGAAAATTACAGATGTCAAGGCAATTTTGTCCGAGCATGCAAGACCGTGACGTGTTTCTTTGATCAATCCATGGAAACACTACATATACTATTTATCTGACACTTTTAAAGTAAAGTATGCATGCTTATATTTGCATTGAATGTACCACTGGATGAGGAATTACATACAAACCTCGAGATTTCTGTATTGTATGTTTAATAAAGACATATTTAAGAGATGTTTTATTCATATTTATATATCAAGCTGTGGTGTTACAAGTACCAGGGTTGTTCCAGCGAATGACTTCTATCTTCTTCTTAATGTTGGTTGTGGACGTGATGGCTCGAGTCGCCCCTTGTTTTTTCAAAAAAATAGTGCAACAGCGAGCACATCAACTATAAACGTCTCGTCTGTTTGTTGAGATGCGTGGAGGTTCGCGTGGCGGAGCAAAGAGCAAGTATAAACAAACCTTAATCCAGGGGATTAAATCATCTCCGCGGATATGCATAATTAAATGTTGATCTTTTTGACAGCATTGTCATGTATATGTGAAATATTTCTGAAACGCAAAGGAAAAACTGTTTTGTATTTCAATACATCGTTGAATCCTTATTTACCTCTATCTAGGAGCTTCGATTGCTGAAAGCCATAAAAGCATTATTATTCTCATGGACAGATGGAGCTCTCCAATACTGAAGCTGCTCTTTAAAGAATGTGTTTTGGCAGGGTCTGAGGAACCCGTGATGGTCACAATTGGGCTCCAAATGTCACTATATGGTCCCTGGAAACAAGACGCGTTTTGGCTGTTCTAAGCCCTTTTGCTAATTTGGTTGATTTGTTTGCAGAAACTCCTTAAATCTGAGAAGTGCAAAGATTTCCCACTACATAAACACAGCAAGCAAGCGAATGAATTTTTCTCCAAATATGTCTCACCCACCCATCTTTATTTCCCCCATCAGAGCAGTTGGAAATTGCTTGCAATGGGTTTCATTTGACCTAGTTTGGGGAAATCCTCATTGACCTAATTTGTGGATGCTTTGCTCGCTTGAATCGAGGTTCCTCCCCCAACTGTCGTCATCGTCTCCAACTCCTCCAACTCTCATTGTTGTTGTTTGCTCAGAGGTCTTTGCAGATTTGGCCTGGAAGGCTGTGGGACCCTTTTGTGGTTCCTGTGCACGGTTAAAGGGCTGTAGAGAGGGGCTTTGTTGTCGAGGCTTTAGTTCGAGAGCCCCTCACTCTTCTTGACAATTACGTACCAAACCGGACCCCACCCCCTCACGGTTCGGACCCTTCAGGGGCCGGCTGCTATGTCTAAAGGAGAGATTGTGTTCTCTATTGTGAGCAGGGCTTACTGCTACCTTACACTGCACACCTAACCCTGCACATTCAGACTCGGACAATGCAGGGCTTGGAGGGGAGCCAGGGGTCTTGTGTGAGGGGTGGGATGCCCTTGAAAGAAGGTGGGATGCTATTGTCTCCTGGGCCTGCAGTTAAAGACCGGTCTAGTCACAGCAAGTTGAGAATGACCCCTCCAGACAGTCATGTCAACCGTCTCTTCAGTGTCGTGGCCGTCATTGCTGGTGTGAATGGGGAGGAAACGCCTTATGCTTCCTTGGCTCTTTTACAGCTTCTTCTCAATGCCAATGTTTTGGTTTGCTGAAGTAGAGGCGCCATTTTGTTTTCGTAGAACCATTGAATGATGCGTTTTACTTTAAAGGTTTTAAAGAATGGATTGAAATATGTTAAAATTT
Organism: Misgurnus anguillicaudatus; assembly: GCF_027580225.2. Taxonomy (NCBI): domain Eukaryota; kingdom Metazoa; phylum Chordata; class Actinopteri; order Cypriniformes; family Cobitidae; genus Misgurnus; species Misgurnus anguillicaudatus. Next base: position 39,485,920 of record NC_073348.2, read on the forward strand.
TCTCTGATATCTACATGGAACGTCCGTGGCTTTATTAAGTGCAAAAATTATACAGAGACGGTTTTACATGTCCATTTACAACCCTAGGGTTTGCTTTTAGTATTAAATGGTCTATTATTACCTTATTTGGAAGGGTCATGAATTATAATGTTGAGCTCTGCTCTGATTGGCTGTTTCTCAGAGCAGCTCAGTTCAGTAGCTCTGTGTGTGTGTAAACAGATCTTATGTTTGAGCATTTAACAGGCGAAGATACAGAATTTGAGGAATAATCAATTGTTTGGAGATTGTTAATGGACGTTTCTGAGTGGTAAGTTTGTGTTTTTTCAGTATGGACCTGCAAAACGAATCTGTAACGTCAATAGTAGAACTTCAGCCTAAATGTAAGCATATAGCATTAACTAGCATATAACGCTAACTAGCATATAGTATTAATGAGCATATAGCGTTATAGCGTTTTTAGCACTGTAACAACATTGTAATTTATTGTTGGGGTGTACTTCTTGACTGAAACGTCACAGTTGGTGTTATGCTGAGATCTGTTTTCCGGCTGTCTTTTGCATGCATGAGATTAACATAAGAAGGAGGAAACGACTAATTTAATCCGACAATAATTTTAAGTACCAATTTTGCAATTGGTGATCGTGGTCAACTGATATTTTTTTTTTTATTGCTGCTAACAATATCTAAATGTATTCAAGTAGGAATTGCTTCATTCATAAAACATGATCAGAGAAAAAAAACATTTTTGCATACAGTATATTCTCATCCGTATGCATGCAACAACTTGCACAAAAATGATTTTAAATTTGAATTGACAGACTTCTCTTTAGGTTCTAGATTTGACATAAGGGGGACTATCAGTTGTTGGTGCCCATAAAAGGTTTTAGGTGATACAAATGGGCTTACAATAGCTGCAAGAGTTAGGAAAGGTAATATTTGTGTATTACAGCTGCATCTTCTTCAATCATGCCATCCTCTGCAGTAAATGAGAGGACATACAGAGATCTCTCCCTCAGCGGTGTCTGTCCACGGTCAGGGACGTACGGCTGCCACGTTGAATTTGTAGTCAAAGGGACCTTCCTCCTCAGGGGTGACATTTAAATCTTTTTTTGTGGGCGATGCAGTGAAGTTTCACCTTTTCAAACATGCTATTTGCTCTGCTTTTTTTAGACGCATGCAGTCTGTCCCCCAGGACTGGAGATATTATAGACTCTGGCTGGCTGGTGGTGTATTAGCGCACCAATGAAAGGAGGATAAACATTTATTAGATGCTGCCGTCTTACAGGTGAACCGAAAGTCCGGCTTGAGCTTCTTGTTTTGCACAAAGGGAAGCGGATTAGAGTTTTTGAAGAGGTACGTTTGGGCTGTAGCTCACCATGATGAGATAGCTGAAGTGTGTTGTCTGGGCACATTTCTGTCGAGCGTCAGTGTAAACAGGCCTGACTGGGGCGGTGGTTGAGGATGGTAGGGAAAAAGAGCTTTGACTTTAGTGCAGAAATGTTGTTGAGGATCAGACTTATAAACATAAGTCTTTGTCTGATGGATTCATTCCCCTGTCAAGGTTTTGAAGGACATTTTCATACATATGTAGCTTAAATGGTGAAACCGTGCTTTAGCGATGTAAAGGTCATGGGTTCGATTTCCAAGAAACAGACATGCTGATAAAATGCTTTACTTTGTAATGCAATGTATGCCACTTTGAATAGAAAAACAGCTGTCAAGTGCATGCCGAGGGATGCGAGAACTTGTCTGGAGAGTTTTAGGTTATGCAGTCTCACCACATCAGCCCAATGAGTTCCAAGAGGTACTTGTTTTCAGAACCAGGAGGTTGGTAATTCTGGGAAAGTGATTTGCTTGTATTGTTTGTTTTGTAACCGTCATTGTTTTGCCCCATCCCACACATGCATTAAATAGCGGCCAGGAAACAAAGAGTTAAAGGTTGGCGGCCGGCACTATTATGCAAGCTGTTAAGCGAAAAGGAAGTGCATTACAAAATGCTGAGCTCAGAGGTCTGGCGTGCGGCCAAGCCTTCGCTTTTTCTTGCCACAGCTGAGGGCTTTCTAAGCTTCCCACCAGTGGGTTTGTCTACTGTTTAGGAATTCTCTCTCTCTCTCGCTCGCTCGTTCTCTCTCTTGCTCGCTCGCTCGCTCTCTCTCTCTCCCCCTCTCTCTCTCTCACACACACCCCACCCTCCCCACGCGCTCTCTCATATTGCCGTGATGTCAGCAGTTCAGCTCGGGGACAGACACGGTTTAGGGTTGGGCCACACAGGGGTGTGTCTGGCACGTTTCTGTGAGTGTGGGTTTACTAAGCCATACATTTGTAGTATAGCTCTGGAGGTCTGTTATATATGACAAAACCTCTCTTTGTGGTGACGTTTTTGTTATTTATGTAAATGTTTTAAACGTCGTGGAGGTTTAGATTACTGTGTAGTATTTATAGGTAGCTTTAAATAAAAACGTTAAGGGTGTGTGCGTGTCAGAGAGGGTGAGCGGGTGCAAGTGAAGTGAAACACATGAGACGCAGCATCAGCTGACTGTGGAGCAAGAGGGCGGAGCTCTCTAGGAGGTGGGCGGAGCTTGCACACTCCAGCTTTTCTCTCTGCCTCCTCTGCTCACACACTCGCTCTCTCTCTCACTCACTCGCTCTCTCTGTCATCTGTGCGTGACTCTCTTCTTCGTGTGCGTTATTAGTCAAGTTTTCCAGTCAGTTAGTCTGGGTGTAAATTCCAGGCATGCTAACCAAGCAAGTGTCTCAAGGGGAAGTGAAAAGCTTGCTCAAGTGTGGACATCTCTGTATATGAATAATGGTTACAAAACCCAGTTAAGTTAATATCAAACTTCACTTAATTAACTAGTGCATGTTCCTGGTATTTTTTAAGCATGGGTTATCAATTTGTTTATAGTATGTAAATGTTTTGTTACATATCTACTTATGGAGATATAGGCGCTTCGCTCGTGGAGATATAGGCGCTTCGCTCGTGGAGATATAGGCGCTTCGCTCGTGGAGATATAGGCGCTTCGCTCGTGGAGATATAGGCGCTTCGCTCGTGGAGATATAGGCGCTTCGCTCGTGGAGATATAGGCGCTTCGCTCGTGGAGATATAGGCGCTTCGCTCGTGGAGATATAGGCGCTTCGCTCGTGGAGATATAGGCGCTTCGCTCGTGGAGATATAGGCGCTTCGCTCGTGGAGATATAGGCGCTTCGCTCGTGGAGATATAGGCGCTTAGCTCGTGGAGATATAGGCGCTTAGCTCGTGGAGATATAGGCGCTTAGCTCGTGGAGATATAGGCGCTTAGCTCGTGGAGATATAGGCGCTTAGCTCGTGGAGATATAGGCGCTTAGCTCGTGGAGATATAGGCGCTTAGCTCGTGGAGATATAGGCGCTTAGCTCGTGGAGATAGAGGCGCTTAGCTCGTGGAGATAGAGGCGCTTAGCTCGTGGAGATAGAGGCGCTTAGCTCGTGGAGATAGAGGCGCTTAGCTCGTGGAGATAGAGGCGCTTAGCTCGTGGAGATAGAGGCGCTTAGCTCGTGGAGATAGAGGCGCTTAGCTCGTGGAGATAGAGGCGCTTAGCTCGTGGAGATATAGGCGCTTAGCTCGTGGAGATATAGGCGCTTAGCTCGTGGAGATATAGGCGCTTAGCTCGTGGAGATATAGGCGCTTAGCTCGTGGAGATATAGGCGCTTAGCTCGTGGAGATAGAGGCGCTTAGCTCGTGGAGATAGAGGCGCTTAGCTCGTGGAGATAGAGGCGCTTAGCTCGTGGAGATAGAGGCGCTTAGCTCGTGGAGATAGAGGCGCTTAGCTCGTGGAGATATAGGCGCTTAGCTCGTGGAGATAGAGGCGCTTAGCTCGTGGAGATAGAGGCGCTTAGCTCGTGGAGATAGAGGCGCTTAGCTCGTGGAGATAGAGGCGCTTAGCTCGTGGAGATAGAGGCGCTTAGCTCGTGGAGATAGAGGCGCTTAGCTCGTGGAGATAGAGGCGCTTAGCTCGTGGAGATATAGGCGCTTAGCTCGTGGAGATATAGGCGCTTAGCTCGTGGAGATATAGGCGCTTAGCTCGTGGAGATATAGGCGCTTCGCTCGTGGAGATATAGGCGCTTCGCTCGTGGAGATATAGGCGCTTCGCTCGTGGAGATATAGGCGCTTCGCTCGTGGAGATATAGGCGCTTCGCTCGTGGAGCTATAGACTTGTATCGAGCTATAGACGTATGGAGTTATAAGGGTGGTTTCCTGGAAAGGGCTTATGCTAGTCCCAGACTAAAATGCATGTTTAAGGTTTCCGGGAAACCGCCCCATTGAGATATATAGAGAGATAGATATAGATAGAGAGATATTTGGCCTTCTATACAGTGAGCTTAGCAAAGTATTTACCATGTTATATATATCTTGTTCCCAGTCCCATACACATATGGCGATCTCTGATATTATGTGGCGTAGGGAACTTGGTCTCGTGTACGTGGCTGCTTCCTATTTATAAATGCCATTTCACCCTCCCCACTGAGGCCCTAATGTGCAGGGAGGGTCCAGCGCACCCCTCCCCGGAGCCCACACCTCTGCTCCCGCGCTGGCGAGGGATGATGTGGTAAACCCATGCAGAAACACATCAAACACATCTGCTTTCTCATCGGTTGAACAGCCATATTTCCACCCTGTTGACTCCTATTAAGTTTCGGGCTTAAGCAGTGGACGACTTGGTAAACTTTTTTGCTTGGTGAACCTTATGTTTGTTGAGGATACAATTATTTTTGTTATTTTGGGGGTTTTGCCTTTTAAATATAAGCTTTGTTTCAAAGTGTTTATCGTAATAAGAGGTTCGGCCGTAGCTTAGGGTTGTTTCTGAGAAGCTGGTTTTCCATTTCATCCTGTAATGTGAATCAAGGCCGAAGCGTAAGGTCTTAAAGACCACCCCGGGAAACAGGTGTAAGTCTGTTTTTTCTTTTCTTTGTGCATCTGCGAGTCTGCTTCAGTAGGAGGGGTCTAGCGTTTCTAGAGCAGATCTGGTTCTCTCTCATGTGTTTTAGGAAAGCGATCCACTGAGCAAACAGATCGGCCCCTGGAGGAGGAGGAGGCGGGGGCCCGGTTGGTCGCTGGGCCCCGTATTGCGTGGCGAAGGCTGATTGTTGTGAAAACACCGCTGGGCTGCAGCTGTGCTTTTCCAGGCCCCTGGTAAAGAGCCTGGTCTCTATTCAGACCAGCAGCAAGCTGTTTACTGATGAGACCACACACCAAGACTTTTACACGATGGCGGACGCACGCATAGTCGTGTACACACTTTTTGCTTCCATCAGGAAGAGAAAAATAATCGAGTTGCATGTCAAGTTTTCTACAAAAACACATCTTTTCGTATTTAAGATGAATTAAAAGTTATGTAAACAAGACAAATGACACACAGTTCATAGTGTTCGTGTAACCTCTGACCTTAGCATAAATGATGCTTGTCTGTATTGTCGTGTCCATTTTCAGTGGCCTTTAGTACGGACAGATGAAATTACAGCCTGCCGATCGAGGGATGCTTTTTTTGTTTATCTCACCGAGCTTGTCCTTTTCATACAGACAATATAATGGATCTGATACCAAGATGAAGCTCTCGGTGGGTCTTTGTTAATGTCTGACTGCTGGGTCTTTTATTTTGATTTATTGAAACGGAGTGATTCATTGGAAATGAAATGTAAAATTGTATGTATGTGGCTTTTCTTGGAGATATGACTCTTTATAGCATTAACGTTGGCATGTTTTGATGTCTGCTTTAGATGTCTATTACGCGCAATTCTCTGGGAATTTCCAAATTTAATTTGGGTAAGCATTTGGCGATGGGAAAATTGAATTTGCAGAAGTATTCCACAAACACATTTATTACTGCGAATGTGATGCAACGGTTAAACATTCATTAATGTTTCTTTCAAATGTCTCATGAGATCAATTATTTAATTTGTAAGCAGGGAAACTACTTCCACCCCTGACCTCGATTTTAACACCCTCACAATTTTTTGTAACTATATATGGCTACTGTTTTTTGCCTTTGTGTTGATTTATATTCAGCATTGAATATTTTTGGTTGAAGTGGCGAGCGCTGAGGGACGTGGTAGTAATCACGCCGTCGACCGTTTTAGCTGACTGGAACTGCTTTTAAAATGCGTTTGATCCGTTTTCTTGTGTTTGGGTGGTCTGAAGAAAAAAAACAAACTGGTTTATGTTGAACCGGCTCAAGTGAAACGAGGGTTTCAGCACGGTGAAGTGGTTTCTGGGACAACAGCTCAGTGTTGGGCTCAGGCTAAAATTGGCTACTTTTGAGACGTACCGGCCTCTTTGGGAGCTCTCCAGTGACCGCCCTAAAGGGCGTGATGGGGGCGAAATGTCAGCGTTTAATAACTTGCACATGAGGTCCTGAAACGCCCATGTTTTCAAATCACGGTGGGTTGAACGGGGTTGAATTCTTTCTAGTTATCTAGCTGGAGGAGTAAATTCGCATTAGCCTTCAAATACTTCTGGGTTTTTTTCTCGTCACACCAGAGATCCTTGGAAACCAGGTGGCTTTCGCACGGCTGGAGGGTTAAACCGTGGAGCCAGTGAGCTAAAAACGCACACTGTATTAAATTTGGTTCGTTCTTGCCAGGGTTGTGAGGAACCAGGCGAGATTGTGTTTTATCTGTGTACTGGCCGGAGTAAGTAAACACCAAAACACGTTCTGCATCATTAAGCGCCGCGTTTCTCTACCGTCGTTCCCCAAAGCAAACACTCCCTCCATCCGATATCTTTCAGCATAATGGAAAACAGTTGTTTGCTTGTGCTAGCAACATCAAGCAATGCATTGTGGGTTGCCTTGTGAGAATCGACAATGTGATTCAGCTGTAGGCTTTTCCCTCAGTGTCTCATTGTAAGCACGTCTTTGTCCTAAAGATACTTTGCTTTAAAAATTAAAACCTACTCGTAGTATGTTTGTATTTTTTTTTTAGAAATTGTAAATAAAGCTGATTAAAGGTCTGTTTTCCCCCCAATGTACACATTTGTGTCAGCCACACACTGCAGTGTTGATCTGAACCCAACCTGTATTGCATTTATCGATGCCCGATGCCGCAGATCCGTCTTTTGGATGTGTAGGTCAGAGCTAATTGGACGTTTTAAAATGGAAATGCTCGGAAAAGGTCGTTTTCGGGCCGGAAAGGTTACGGGAAGGCTTGTATCGTATGCGGCTCTCCGGTGATAGACGCTGTGCAATAAGACTTGTCCATCTTTGGGAACGTGGGGCTGTCTGAGCACATTTCTGCAGCGCGTTTCACGAGCGAAAAAAGCCTCAGCCGGCATTCTTCTTCATTTATTTTGTCAGGGCGTATCAGAGTGACTAGTCCCGCTGTCGGCAAGGAAACAAGGAGTTATCAATCTCAACTCTGTGCCGTCAGGTTCTCTCAGCTGGGTTTAATCCGCCGATGCCTTTTCCACACCACGGCCGATATCAGCTTCACCTCGCTAGTGGCATAAATGCATGTCTTGATTTTTTTGTGGTTCACAGCTGGTTTTGCTTCAGGGCCCAAAAACTCACATGAATTATTTGCGTAAACATTTTGAAAGTGTTGCACAATAGTTTTGGTCTGCACCATATTGAAGCAAAATGCGATGTTCAATAATTTGCAAAACAATGCAATATATGATATGTGCTGCATCAGTGCCTTTAGCTTTTACAGTCAATTCAAATTATATATGTTATATTTAAAAACTAAAATGTATGCCACAAAAATGAATTTTTATTTATGTTTTATTGTATTCGTCACAAACCTTTGACTGTACATTGCTTTTTGAAGTAAAACAATTATTTGGTTATTGCAAACCATTGCAATATGCTCGTTTGTGATATTCATTAATATTAAGTTATTTTTCCTGATCAGAACGGCAGCCCAGAATTTGAAAGCCACTACACTTTAAAAATGCTTGGTATATTGTCAACCGTCAAATTGGGTCAAATATAAACATTTTCTGGGTTAATTTAACCCAATGTCTTGGTTCGTCCCTTTTTGACCGAATGCTGGGCTGAAAACTAGTGCTGCAAAACGATTAATCGCGACTAATCTAATCTATTGCAAAATAAAAGTTTTAGTTTACATCGTGTGTGTGTGTACTGTGTATAATAATAATAATAATAATAACGGTAATAATAGTAATAATAATGATAATAATAATAATAATAGAAATAGTAAAAATAATAATAATAATAATAATAATTGTTATTAATAGTAATAATAATAATAATAATAATAATAATAATAATAGTAATAATAGTAATATTATTATTATTATTATTATTATTATTATTATTATTATCATGCGTATATATAAATACACACACATACATGTATATTTTAAAGAAAAATTTACATTGTATATACATTTTTAGATCAATAAATAATTTATATTAGATATAATTATAAATACTTAATATATACATATTTTTCCCTTAATTATACATGCATGTGTGTATTTATATATACATAATTATTCTACACAGTACACATACATATATCAAGTAAACTAAAACTTTTATTCTACAAATGATTAGTCGCGATTAATCGTTTGCAACCCTACTGAAAAAACTTTTTTTGAGTGTATACTAAATTGAACACTTGTGATCTAAATCCTATCTGCATAAAGACCAAATCTCGGATCAGCTTATGTAGTTGTCTTTTTGCAGTAACGTGTAAACGTATCTAGCATCTTGTAATTTGCTGCCCTCCCAAGTTGCATATAAGCTGTAGATCGCTCTCCTGTGCTGTCTGAAGTGTGTAATATCCTTTGGGTTTTATCTAAGTGCTTTAATAAAACTGACCACCGAGAAAATGTCTTAATTAAAGTCATACTAATTGTCTTGTTGCCCCAGCTATTCCAATAACGCTCCCTTTAACACCAGCCGCCCGGGCAGTAAATCCCCCTGCAGGAGGGTCTCTGACATAACTCAAAGACCCATCAGCTGACATGTGACACTTCTGTCAGCCCGAGCTTATAAAACCGTGATATACGATGTGCTGTGTAATTATTTGTCATAAAACCCCAATAAATGTCATTGTGCCGTGTGCGTAGCACCTAGAAAATTTCTGGGTCACATTACAACCAAAAAGGTAAAGTGTGTATTGATTTTATGTTTTAAGAATGTTTTGCATCCTACAGGACTGGTTTTGCGCTCCGTGTAATTCAGATTTTCTCTCCGCTTCATTATTTGAGTTTCGGGCATCTACAGGAGGCGACAAGCTTCATGTGGTTAGTTAGTCCTGCATAAAAAGTGTGGTGGAGCTGTTAGCGGCGTGAAGGTGAAGCTAATTATTTAGCAGTCTGTCACAGAACAGCAGGAAATGAAGCGCACCCTTTAACCCAGGCTAACAGATGGCTTCCTTGTGACGGTCTGTCCTGGAAACGCGGCTCCTCGCGCGATATGAAAGCTCGGGAGAATTTGCGCTCTCCCCGTACGACATCCTCTCCTGACGCTAGACGCTTGTTAAAGAGTTCCCCTGTCTCCACGAAAGCCTCTGTGGCAAAAAACATTTTGTGTGTGTGTGTGTGTGTCTTCATTGTCTGTCTGTGAGAGAAACTGTCAGAGCGCCTAGCTTGTATATAAACATGAGCATTTAAAAGTTACAGTTTGCTCAAAGAAAATGAAGCCTATTTTTAGATTCCTTAGATATTTTGTAATGCGGCCCCTTATTTTCATGTCAATTAAGCACATTTTGAAATCCCTGAATAAAATCACAATCATTACTGTAACAATTTTTTTTATTAATTACAGAAATAGTTCATCGCAAAAACGAAAATGAGCTCTTTTCAGTATTTTAAATCGTTTAATTGTGCGCAATAGTCATTATTGTTATTGCATTACATTATTGCCTCGTATGCGATTAATCTTTACAGCCATAGTTATTTTTTCCTGATCAGACCTGCAGCCCAGAATTTGTAAGCCAGTACACTTAAAAAAAAAATGCTGGGTATATTTTCAACCCAGAGTTGGGTCAAAAAGGGACGAGCCCAACCCCTTGGGTTGTAATTGGACCAATGCTGGGTTGTTTTAACCCATTATTGGGCCAAATATAAACATTTTCTGGGTTGATTTAACCAAACGGCTAGGCTTGTACCTTTTTGACCCAATGCTGGGCTGAAAATAACCCAGCAGCCCAGAATTTGAAAGCCAATAAACTCTAAAAAATGCTGGGTATGTTTTCAACCCAGCGCTGGGTCATAAAGGGACGAGCCCAACCACTCGGGTTGTAATTGAACCAATTCTGTGTTGTTTTAACTGATTATTTGGTCAAATATAAACATTTTCTGGGTTGATTTAACCCAACGGCTGGGCTAGTCCCTTTTTGACCCAATGCTGGGCTGAAAATAACCCAACATTTTTTTTCTTTTGAGTGCATACTAAATTGAACATCTCTGATCTAAATCCTTAACCTGTCTGATTGAAGACCAAATTTAAAACTCAGATCAGTGCGCAATAGTCATTATTGTTATTGCATTACATTATTGTGTTTATATGCGATTGGCTGTAAAGATTATAGTTATTTTTTCCTGATCAGACCTGCAGCCCAGAATTTGAAAGCCACTATACTTCAAAAAATGCTGGGTATATTTTTAACCCAGCGTTGGGTCAAAAAGGGATAAGCCCAACCACTTGGGTTGTAATTAGACTGATGCTGTGTTGTTTTAACCCATTATTGGATCAAATATAAACATTTTCTGGGTTGATTTAACCCAATGGCTGGGCTAGTCCTATTTTGACCCAATACTGGGCTGAAAATATACCCAACTTTTTTTTTTTTTTTGAGTGCATACTAAATTGAACATCTCTGATCTAAATCCTTACCGTATCTTACTGAAGACCAAATTTAAAACTCACATCTGTCTTGCAGATACATGTTAGCGTATCATCCCAAATATGAAAATGAGCTCTTTTCAGCTTTGTGGAGCTTTAAAAATTGTGGCACTATCCAATGCCATTATAATGTTGGAAAGAGACAGGATATTATTTAATGTAACTTTAACGGTGTTGGGCTGAATAAGGAAAGTCGTATACACCTAGGATGGCTTGAAAGTGAGTAAAATGTTGCATAATTTTTACTTTCCCTTTAAACAAATGATTGAAGTGTTTGAGAACACATTTAGTATTTAAAATCGTTTAATTGTGCGCAATAGTCATTATTGTTATTGCATTACATTATTGTGTTCATATGCGATTGGCTGTAAAGATTATAGTTATTTTTTCCTGATCAGACCTGCAGCCCAGAATTTGAAAGCCACTATACTTCAAAAAATGCTGGGTATATTTTTAACCCAGCGTTGGGTCAAAAAGGGACGAGCCCAACCACTTGGGTTGTAATTAGACTGATGCTGGGTTGTTTTAACCCATTATTGGATCAAATATAAACATTTTCTGGGTTGATTTAACCCAATGGCTGGGCTAGTCCCTTTTTGACCCAATGCTGGGCTGAAAATAACCAAGCATTTATTTTTTGAGTGCATACTAAATTGATCTCTGATCTAAATCCTTACTGTATCTTACTGAAGACCAATTTTAAAACTCACATCTGTCTTGCAGATACGATGTTAGCGTATCATCCCAAAAATGAAAATGAGCTCTTTTTAGCTTTGTGGAGCTTTAAAAATTGGGGCACTATCCAATGCCATAAGGTTGGAAAGAGACGGGATATTATTTAATGTAACTCTATCTATGTTGGGCTGAATAAGGAAAGTCATATACACCTAGGATGGCTTGAAAGTGAGTAAAATGTTGCATAATTTTAACTTTCCCTTTAAACAAATGATTGAAGTGTTTGAGAACACATTTAGTATTTAAAATCGTTTAATTGTGTGCAGTAGTCATTGCATTACATTATTGTGTTCATTGCCTTTATGCAAAATGTATTTTATTTAGGTTTTGAGCTAAAATGTGACATTGACATGTTTTCATGAGACATCAGCACCCACGTGCTGTTGTTTATTCATTTGGGCCGTGATGAATAGCAAGGTCTCTCGATGTTTGTTTATATTGGCTTCCAAATCTGCGCTTGGCTTCATTATTACTTCCCCCTTCCGCAGGGAGCGTTTAAGAAAAATAATTTCGATGATGATGCTCACTACTGTGCATGTCGTTTGGAGTTAGTGTGTTTTTGTCTGGTGATTGAATAGAACGGGGTAAGTGACCACCCTGAGACCACCGACATAATTACTTGATTTGCAGCGTTATATCCCAAATATTGCTCTGTCTGTTTACCTCCTGTAACAAAAGCACTGTTTTTTGATGAACTAAGAGTGGTTTGTGTTAAGAGATAGAAGTTAAGACATGTTTATATAGGATTAGACTTACCAAGTTGAGCGCCTGCGATGCGGTATGGCCCAACACAACACACAGGGAGTGTTTTGAACAACAAACCACAGCTCTGCATTTGTCATCTGTCTCAAATCCTCGACATGACCTCCACAAACAGAAGGTAAACCGATATCATGCGTAACCGTAATGGGCGTGAACGTTTAAAAGCTGTCAGCTGCATCTTGTGCGCAACCCTTTGTGTACCCGAGCAATGTGATTCTGGTGTCTGTTTTACACTTGTGTACTCCCTGTTGTGCAATAGCTCTGTGCAACGTTTCTCGGCATACTACAAGCAAAAGCTTTTCTCAAGTAATGAAGTATATTTAATGTTGTGGAAAGAGACTATATAGGTGGGCTTTACTAGGTCAGCAGATTCAAAACGGATGTGAAACTTTTTTGCTGCTTCTGCTTGGGTGTTAATAATGGGCTGTTCTCATGCTAACAGGATATGTGCTAATAAAAAGTTTTTTTTTAACGTTTAGCAAAGGTTTTGTGTTACTGTAGCTCAGTGGTGAAGCATAAGCAGTGCAAAAGGTTATGGGTTCGATCCAAGGAACACACAATAAAAAAAAATGTATATCTTGTAATGCACTGGAAGACGCAAATAAATAAATAAAATAAGAAACGGATGACTAGATTAAGACACAAGTGAAGAAAAAGGCCAACTCAAGAGATAGGACATTGATGAATGCATTTATTAGATTATAATCACCTGCATTAATCTCTGTTATGACCTTTGTAAATCTTAATGATATCATTTGTCTTTGACTGTCATTGTTCAAACTCTATTACTTATTGGCAATTTTTTTGTCTCAACTAAAAGTAGCTGTACTTTTGACATCGCTGTGAACACTAGGGTGTAAATCGGACAGTTCATGGCGATACGATACAGTATTGGTCAACTACCGCCAACGGTGCAATATTTGCCGATACATCAAATATTCTTTGGTGCAATTACTATTCGATTCATTTATTGATACTTTAATAATACGTGTCTAGTTAAGTAAAAAAAATTAATAACTCACAAATGCAACCAAAAATATCTATTACATGAATTTTTAATTAATCTCTCCAAAAAAAGGCACAATCTCGGTCCCGATTAGGATATTTACAACAGCAGCACAACTAGAAAATAAACTTTTTTTAAATAAAGAAAAATTAATAATGAGGGGAAAAAGTCACACAAATTCAAGCTTATGATGGCAACAGTCAAAGTCTTTAGTGTTTCAGCTGATGCTGACAAAGGTTTTCTGCTTGTCCAATCGGTTTTCCAAATAAAAAATATTTCCGAACCCACGATTTGCGTCCCATAGCAGTAGTGCTGCCTCACGATTAGTCGCGACTAATCGTTTGCAGAATAAAAGTTTTTGTTTACATAATATGTGTGTGTGTACTGTGTACAATAATTATGTATATACAAGTACACACATACATGTATAATTTTAAGAAAAAAAAAATATATATATAATAAATTATATATAAATATAAACATGTTTATACACATGCAAATGTTTCATAATTATGTACGTGTGTGTGTGTGTTTATACATAATTATTATACAATGTACACACATATATTATGTAAACAAAAACTTTTATTTTGCAAATGATTAGTCGCGACTAATCAGGAGGCAGCACTACATAGCAGTCACAACGTCTTCTGCCTCTTTCGCTGTGTTTTCGTTGCTAAAACTGCTTTTTTGCTGCATTGCATTAACTTTAGGGCTGCAACGATAGCCGTAGTACGCGTACAAGCTGTGCATAAAACACAGAATTGATTCTGAATCTATTTTAGAGGCATTTTTAATGGGACACCTGATTAATAATTGCAGCCCTAATTAAACTTGCTGACACTAACACACGGAAATAAATGAAAATGCGCACTTTTGGCGGAAATGCGTAGATCGACGTTTCGTCAAGGAATACAAACGCGGAGAGTGTCGACAGCGAAAGGTGAACGTGATTTCACCAAGTAGGATGTGATCCTGGATCAACATTTTCATTAACCAATAAGATTGCAGGATTATGATTAGGGGGTGTGTTAGATTTAGGTTTAGGATTGGGTTAGGGGCTTTTAAAAAATACCCCTCAAACTATTATTTAACACTAATTTGAGGGTTTAAAAAATGGTTAGTGTTTGTGTTAAGTGTAAGTTGTGGTATCTTTGATTAAAACGTTGATCCAGGATCAACAAAAATGTTGATTAAGGATCACATCTTACTTGGTGAAATCACGGCCCAAAATAAAGTTACCTCATATCGAAATCCATATCGATGTTTTGCCCCTAGTGAATACACTCCTAGCAGTATTTCTGCAGACATTACATTGTCATTTATTTCTGTTCAGAAACCACCGGGAGTGGGAAGTTTTGGAAACGCAGAAGATGGGAACTTTCTGGGCGTTGGGAGAGACTCATTAGTGTCCGCTTCACTTCATAGTAAATGTTTGATGCTCCGCCTTTTTTAGATGAACAACAAGGGTGCTATAAATAATATTTAAATGAGCAGCTGCTTTATTCACTCTGGCCTTTGTAGTGGCACACGCCAGTCACCGAACGGCTCCGCCCACATTGCCCGCCCTCTGTCAAATCTCCCTTCACACACACAGACATCTGTTCACCAGCAGTACACTGAAACCTTTACTTACTCTGTCCCTTTTCAAAATTTAATGGTGTATTATAAAGAGATATTTGAAGTTTGAGGATGTCTTGCAGTAATGCATTGGATAGTTTGACAGACATGCAGATTGAATTCACCAACGTTCCTAGTCAGATTCCTCTTACAGCTTTTATCAGGAAAACTGTCAAACTGATCAGTTTGAGAAAATGAGTTTTAACTCCGTCTTTCTCCATCCCGCAGGTTTTCATCTCAGCGGTACAGTAACAGAACCGGCCACGTCGTCGGAACCGGAGATGGTGTGCAGCGTAGCCATTAGCTTCGACCGCTGCAAGATCACGTCCGTAACGTGCGGATGTGGAAATAAGGACATCTTCTACTGCGCCCACGTGGTGGCGCTGTCGCTGTACCGCGTACGGAGACCCGAGCAGGTCAAACTTCACCTCCCCATCTCAGAGACTCTTTTCCAAATGAACAGGGACCAGTTGCAAAAGTTTGTGCAGTATCTTATCACCGTCCATCACACAGAAGTCCTCCCCACGGCCCAGAAACTCGCAGATGAGATCCTGTCCCAAAACTCAGAGATCAACCAAGTGCACGGTGAGAACCTGCATCTGATGAATGCGTTGCAAAGCTCATATCAAATGGTTTAAGACAAATCTCAATGTTTTTTTGGTGTAGGTTGTATTGTGTTTGTTTAGTTTGAGTACACAGCCATTCAAAAGTTCAGGATGACTTGACAGAAATGTTTTTATTTTGTGATATTCAAAACTATTTGATCTGAATGCATGCATTGTAAAAATATACAGCATTTTTGTCAAATCAACATCTTTTTTATGGTACTTTAGCTTAAAATTAAGTTAAACAACTTAAAATAGTTTTTAGAAGTTATGTCAACTAATATGACTGTGGACAACAAAACGCGCCAAAAGTAGCACATATATTTGTAGCAATAGCCAACAATACATTGTCTGGGTCAACATTATCATTTTTTACCAAAATTCATATTAAGGATATTAGTAAAGATCATGTTCCTACCGTAAATATTAGGGCTGTCAAAAGATTAATCGCATACAAAATAAAAGTTAGTTTTTGCATAATATGTGTGTGTGTGCACGGTGTGTAAATATTTTGTATATAAAATTGCACACGCATGCATATATTTTATATTATATTTAAATTAAAGTATACATTTAATATAGTATATTTATGTATATATGTATGTGTGTATTTATATATGCATAATCATTTCACACAATACACACAAATATATTATGCAAACACAAACTTTTATTTTGTATGTGATTAATTGCGATTAATCTTTTGACAGCCCTAGTAAGTATATGAGAAATTGAATTAATATTAGTAATATCTGTTGCTAAGGACTTTTTTTGGACAATATTTTACATTTTTTGCATCCTCAGATTCCAGATTTTCAAATAGTTGACCTCTGCCAAATATTGTCTATCAAACCATAAATCATTCAAATGATGTATAAATATTAATTAAAAAAGACCCTTATGACTGGTTTTGTGGTCCAGGGTTACATATTTTATGATGTAATATAAATGTTATAATATCAATCCAGGGTTTCCCGCAGAAAATGTTTTAGTTAAGGTGGTAGGTTTATTCGCGCTATTCTCCGAGATGCACTTGACGGCCTTTTGTGCAGCAATTATTATTATTTTGTATTTTTTGGATGACTTAGTTAAAGCGGTAGGGTTTCCCAGCTTAGGCGGGCCGCCCGAACTGCAAAGTGCTGCAGGAAACCCTGCAAGTAATTAATTATTAGAACAAAAGGTGTAAACACCATTAATATTGTTGAAAACGCAAGAAGCAGTTTGATTGAATGACACAAGCACCATCTTACAAATTCCACCCAAAGTGTGACCTAAACTGAAAATGCTCAAATATAACATGGGTTCAATTTATTTTGGATTCATAATACCTGTAGAAAGATTTGTGTGAAAAATATAAATTAAGAGTGAGTATTTTCAGCATGGTAGTGTATGTCAACATTGCAAATTATAATCTTATTTCAAAAGCTGCTGTTTTCCATGTGGTCCCTTTAAAGTCTTTGCCTTGCATCCGCTTTTATAAGTCCCATGCAGATTTCCATAGCATTTGCAGACGTCCTGAGCTGCGTAGCGCCCCAAAGTTATTGGTGTTATCGAGTATTATGGTCCCAGAGCCTGATGACATAAATCTAAAAAGCGAGAAAGGCTGGATCGGTCTCTCTTGTCGACGTGAGGCACAATGGCCATATTATATTTCTCTTTTGTCGGGAAGAGGAAATCTAAAGCGGATGTGCCAATTATAGGAAAAAAACGTCAGCAAACAGCACATTTCAGAATGGAGGAAAAGGGAAGTGCTTTCATCAGCCGGGCTCGTGTGAGGTCACGGCTGGAATGCAGGAAGTCGGTTTGATGTGGCGTCTAATAAATCTTTACTATAGACCCTCTGCATTGTGGACTACGCTTAAAACATCAGCCGTTGTTTAGGGCTAGGAGTTTCCTCGGTTGTGAAGCAAATTGAACCGACTCATGTCTGAATCACAAACATGCCGTCTGCTTTGAATTACAGCTCTGTGTAGGTTGTAGTAGTTGTGTTGAATTTTAGGCATACAATTTGGTTTCTATTATCAACTGCTTTCATCTGTAATCGTGTCTTGTTTTCTCGTAACTGCTTTGTAATCAATTGTTTAATCGAGTTATTCTTGCGTTGTTGCCTGATGTGAATTAGGGGCCCCGGACCCCACAGCAGGGGCCAGTGTGGACGATGAGAACTGCTGGCATCTGGATGAAGAGCAGGTCCAGGAACAGGTCAAACTCTTCCTGTCTCAGGGGGGATACCACGGCTCGGGCAAACAGCTCAATCTTCTGTTCTCAAAGGTGAGCCGGTCAAACCTGATTCTCTCTTTGGCATCTCACAGCGTTAATACTTTGAAACAATGAAATAAACAAGAGTAGGGATGCACCGAATTTCGGCAACCGAAACAAACATTTCTGGTGTCTGCCAAATAAATTGATACTGAATAAACCGAACAATAACGTTTTTAGTGATGCAATCAAATAGCAACCAGCATTGAGTGGGAGGTGTGCACGCATGTCAGCTATGTGGAGGCATTTTAAAGATGCCTTACATTCGGTGCATCCCTAAAACAGATCTGCAGAAGTCACAAATCATGCTTGACAGAAATCATGTATATCTTCCTGTGTTTGTTTACGTGTTTGTGTTGTAGGTACGGGAGATGC
Organism: Misgurnus anguillicaudatus; assembly: GCF_027580225.2. Lineage (NCBI taxonomy): Eukaryota > Metazoa > Chordata > Actinopteri > Cypriniformes > Cobitidae > Misgurnus > Misgurnus anguillicaudatus. The sequence goes on from NC_073348.2 coordinate 39,504,130, forward strand.
TAAAGATGCGGGACTCTAATGGTGCTCGCATGTTAACGCTCATCACAGAGCAATTCATGGCCGACCCGCGCCTGGCACTGTGGCGACAACAGGGAACCACAATGACGGACAAATACCGGCAGCTTTGGGATGAGTTAGGTAAGAGTAACCCTTCATCTCTCTTTTACTTACTGCCTGGTGATCATCAGAAAGATCGTAAGACAAAATTGTATCAGTCACATCTTTCGTAACATTTAAATTTATCCAGCATTGGAGATTGTGTCTCCCGAGTTGACGTGTGCCTCAAATACTTGGGTATAACCTGTTCACTTTAAATGCTTATATCTTCTGTATGCGAATGTTGATTCATACCAAAATGCTTTTTTGCATAGTTGTGTTTGTTACATGGAAACGTCTCGGGTTACGTATGTAACTGTTGTTCCCTGAGAAGGGAACGAGACGGTGCGTCTCCCTTGCCATACTTCCTGCGTCCCTGTAACGCCGTATTTGGCAATTTTTCAGATAGTGATATACTTCCTGGCTCCTGCGTCACCCTGACTTTGTTGTTAAGCCGCACCATTGGTTGAATTTGATATACACATTCAGATGCACTTACCCCTGGAGGCGTCCCCAAAGTATCACCACAGTGACGCAGCACGAGTTCCCTCGAAAGTGAACTGCAACAATGTATCTTAAAAGGTAACACAATGTAACCTTGTTCTTACTTGAAATGTGTCCCCACATTTAGTCACTGAATTTGAGGGTATTGGACCTGGAAAGTCTTTGAAAGGCACCCTGAATTTGAAGTTTGCCAAGGTGTGGGAACCCTGAATATAGGCGTCTCTGTGAGAAAGCATTGCAATTGTGTGTATACAGTGTGGTTTAGTGGGACACCGTAGTTGTGTTGTTGCCCTCAGTGCACGCTGGTTTGAGATCATCTTCACTGTACTCAGAACAGTGCCGAGCTCCACCTGCGTCTCTAAGGACGTCCATTTAGAGGATGCTGCCGTTGCCAGATTGCATATTCGTAGCTTTTGCTGTTGATCAATATTGCATATTCTTTTCCCACTTAAAACCCTCCTGGGCGTTCCATCTAAAATATAGTGCGGTAAGCACACAAGAACCGTAGCGCTGGAAACCGACGGAGTGCTGCGTTCTGCTTCTATTGCTTCAATTACTGTAACTAGATCAAAAAGCACAGAGCCAGACAGTAAATGTTGTTTTACTGCCATACAATCCACCCAGAGCGGTATATGTAGAAAATATATCCTGTTTTTTTTTTTAATCCTCCAATTCAATCTCTTGCTGTCAGCACTATTGGAATGAGAGCGGTGAGAATTGGAAGGACCGGTAATCATTTTAATTGTGATTGGCCCGTGTTGTCGCACCGGCCTGCCAATTTTCAAATCCTGTGATGTTTCATCAATTTTGCTTTGGCACCCAATAGCAGTGGGCACAAACGCAGCACTCCAGGTCCCAGGGTGCCAGTCACAGTATCAGAGAGGAAGATGAGTACGAGACCTTCCATTGAATGTGTTTGAGATTAGTAAAAGAAAGTATTTAAAATAAATTTTACTTTTTTTTAAGTTCCCTGTGATACTTTTGCATAACGATTAATCACGATTAGTCTATAGCAGAATAGAAGTTTTTGTTTACATCATATATTTGTGTGAAACCATATCAGAGAGGAAGATGAGTACAAAACCCCCCCATTGAATGTGTTTGAAATTCATAAAAGAAAGTATTTAAACAAAATTGTACTTTTTTTGAAGTTCCTTGTGATACTTTTGCATAACGATTAATCACGATTAATCTATAGCAGAATAAAAGTTTTTGTTTACATCATATATTTGTGTGAAACAGTATCAGAGAGGAAGATGAGTACAAAACCTCCCATTGAATGTGTTTGAAATTCATAAAAGAAAGAATTTAAACAAAATGTAACTTTTTTTAAGCTTCTTGTGATACTTTTGCATAACGATTAATCACGATTAATCTATAGCAGAATAAAAGTTTTCGTTTACATCATATATTTGTGTGAAACCGTATTGGAGAGGAAGATGAGTACGAGACCTTCCATGTGTTTGAAATTCATAAAAGAAAGAATTTAAACAAAATGTAACTATTTTTTAAGCTTCTTGTGATACTTTTGCATAACGATTAATCACGATTAGTCTATAGCAGAATAAAAGTTTTTGTTTACATTATATATTTGTGTGAAACAGTGTCAGAGAGGAAGAGGAGTATGAGACCTTCCATTGAATGTGTTTTAAAATTCCTTAAACAACATTTTACTTTTTTGAAGCTCCTTGTGATACTTTTGCATAACGATTAATCGCGATTAATCTATAGCAGAATAAAAGTTTTTGTTTACATCATATGTGTGTGAACTGTGTGTAATAATTATGCATATGTAAATATGCACACATGCATTTATAATTTTAAGAACAAATATATATTTATATATTAAGTATTTATATTTAATATACATTATACATAAATATACAAATGTGTATATACACTTGTTAACATTTCTTACATATACATGCATGTGTGTGCATTTATCTATACAAAGTTATTATACACAGTTCACACACATATACACACAAAACAAAAACTTTTATTCTGCTATAGATTAATCGCGATTAATCGTTATGCATCCCTAAGTGAGACTACTAGGAATTTCCTGGCTTGCTTAACAGGTTAGCGGACGTGTATGTGTGTGTGTAGTGAGTTTGGCAGAGTAAGGAGAAAATCCAAAGGTAGGCATGCACCAAATGTTTTGCAACCAAAACTTTTGGGTTAAAATGGCAAAAAATATAAACATTTTCAGTGTTCAGTCAAATAAATAAAAAGACAAAATACATTTTAAAGAACAATAACGTTTTTGATGATGCAATCAAATAGCAATCGTTATAAATGCTGTAAACATGTCGGCAGTGTGAAAGCATTTTAAAGTGTCAGATAAATAGATTTCATTGCTGAACATTCGGTGCATCCCCTATACAGAAGGAGATGAGAGTATCTGTGTTACATATAGAAAGTATAGCAACCCGCGAGTCCAAGACACTAGCAATGTTGCAAATGACACCTAAGATACTAAAAATCTAATGTTCTTTCAATTAACATCAAGGTACATACAGTAGATACCCAAAATGTGTCAGCATAAAGTCTGCTGCAGTTTATTTCAGATGATTTTGATACCATCCCGCTTCTAGATATCTAGATGCTACAAAGTGTGTCAAACTAAACTCCGAGTATCTTTCAAGTGTTTGATCCGCTCCTCAACTCCAGCAGCCATTTTGAGAGCCCTTATAACCCCCTGAAGAGCTCACAGAGGGGTCCTGGTTCATTAAAGAGAGGGACAGATCTGTTCTCTCTCTCTTTTTCTATCCCTCAGATGAATCATTATGGCTGTCAGACCCTCTAAGCCCCACCGTAATTGGAGAGGCCTTCGTTATGAAGGCTGCCCCCTCCTCTTCCTCCCTGACAGGCACGATAATACGAAGACCGTTTCATTAAATCCCGGACACTTAATCTGACACCGGCGGTCAGGTAGGCACTGAGGATGAGGAGACGTCTGCCAGCGAGTGTGCGAGAGAGATTACAGCCCAGATTTATATTCCCACCCCTCCCAACATTCCTCGCTCCATCCGTCTTCTGCCTCCTCCGCTGGGAGACGGTCGCTTTTGTTGGGGGAACAAAGGCCTGTTTGCATCAGGCAGGTCTTGATGGCTGTTTGGATTGGTTTGCTGTGGTTTTTCTTTATAGGTCGATATATTGTTCAGATTGTGAGATTGACCACCAGTATCTAGCTATGAAACGGATAATGCTAATTAATTTTAATGCATTTCAAGCGCGTTTTCTGAATAAAATAATTGTTTCTTTTAAATTTTGGGATTTTGTGCCACGGGAATTAATTGGATTGTGAAAAGTGGGTGGAGCAACTTTTATGAGAACTAATGTTTTACTTTGGGATAACGTGATTGATGAATTATGCACAATAACACCAGAAATGTGTATTCGGTAAATGGGGCCAATTATGATTTTTGACCGCAAAGGTAAAGTGTATAATTGCGTGTGCACCACCAGGGGCTCGAAACTGAATTACAAAAATAATGATTTCCAAACATACACATCCCGCAGAGGACTTGCTATACCACTGTAAAAAATGCATGTTTGCATGGCATGAAATGATGCATGGCCTCAGTAAAAAAGCTTTTTTATTTGTTTGATGCACATTTGGCACCAACGTTTTTGGCCACTAGCTTTTTTGTGTAGAACCACAGGACCTGGCAGGGAGGATGAGATTTGGAGTGAAAGCTCAAATTAGGTCCATGAAAGCCACGGTCGAATCGAATGTGGGGGAGGGATGCAGTGTGTTCCTGTCTGCGGGCACATGAATGCATTCGACAGCGCTCAATATTGTTTTAATTAATCCGGGCACAGGGGCATGCGTGGTGAAAGCGACTCCTTTTCATCTAGGTTACGTATGACGGAGGAGACTTGAAAATTAGGCCACGATTTCTCTCAGCTGACGTGATTACACTAGCGAGCGCTAATCCTTTACGTTAGCCAAACACAAAGCCGCAGTGCCAGCAAATTCAAGACAATGGAAAGGTAGATAGCAAGCAACGTCTTGATTAGCATGTAGCGCGTTAGCAGCGTCGGTTTCTCGCCTCTTTTTCGTCGACTTTCGTCTTGGAATTGTAAGAAATTACGGATCAATTCCAATTTTAATTTAAGAAAGATTATCGACCTAATTGTTCCCAACTAGGTATTTACTAAATATACTAGCGAGAATTTGGTTGATTGAATTTTTGTTAAGCATGCATATTTCAGCGTGCACGTATTTCATGTTGTCCTCCAACAGTCCAAACAAAGAGGCGAAACTCGCGTCCCCACCCCCTCCAGAAGCCTCCCTCATTTTTCCAGATCATTTCCTCACATCCTCTCCTCTTGCATCCCATTTCTCCTCCTTCGCTTTTCTCTCCATCTCGCTCTCCTTTGTATTCCCATCTTTTTCTCCGTGGCTATCTAATTCCTCTCCTGCCATCATCCATTTGTTTCTCTCCCTCTCTTCATTTCTCTTCCCGTCTCGTTTCTTTCCTGCTCCTTTGCCCCTCCTCCACCTCGCCCGCTCCTCCTTTCAGCTGGCTCTCGCAGGTAGTCTCGGCGTGTCATTGTGGAGCACTCTGGGAGTGATTAAACCATCATACACAATCTGTATGGCGCGGTGCTCGCGTCAGCCTTCATACATCACTGCCTAATGCAGCCAATGGGATGAATTAGAGGCGAAATGAACCTCGTGGGTTGCCGGCAATGCCCAGCAACTTTACCCGGTGAGGGCCGAATGAGTATCGATCCAGAGCCGTATATGAGAGCGTTCTGCTTAACTTTGTGGTTCTTTGGCTTCAAATTGGCTTTCGTCTCTGGATGGATATCAGATAACTGAGTTTCTTTTTTTCAAATCGGGGATTGGGGTCATTGTGTATTGGGGATACTATTGTTGTATTACATTTATGCGTTGATGGACCCTGGACTCTAGCTTTTGGAAAAACATTTATTCATCACTATGCAATATCACGTTTTAAGCATATATGATTTTTCTCATTATACAACATGTTTACCCAATCAAACTAACTGCTTTCAGTTTTGTGCATTTCTCGTCAACTTTAATAAGCAAAAATATAACGTTGATTTGTAGAAATTGTAGACCTTAGTAAGACAGTACTACAAATTTAAAGTAGAGCATAAATGACATAAGTTAAACTGAAGTCCTGTGAAGTGACCTAGTCGTAAAGGTACATTACTCATTTGTCTGCGTTAACAGTAAATGGGTTGAGTCGAGCAGTCAGCTGACCTATGTATACGTTTTATTTGTCAAACGAAATGAAGCCGCTGTTTAAACGTTTACTAACCTTTTTGTATCTCTGTAACCTTGTTGACAAGGATTTTAACCTCAATAGATAGTTTGGAGGCCCTTTAAATATTAATGTCATATTGCTGGCTTTGCTATACCTTTCGAAATGTAAGTAAATGTTATTTGTTTGCATAAAAATAAATGCATCCTGAGCTTTTTTACGTCACAGCCACAATGCTGAGATATTGTTGATGGTTGCAAGACCATTGCTATGTTGTTGTTCCTGTATGTGTTTGATCCGAAAGAAACACTTATGGGGGATACACACCAAACACGAGTTTAACGATTTGCGCGAGTAGATCACATAAAGAGTCAATGCAAACACGCGATTAGACGTGTCGGTGCGCAATGCGAATTACTCGAAATGGCCGGCGCGTTTGCCGCGAAAACATTCGCTTTAAAATATTCAACTCAAGCGAAAAATTCGCCTGACACTAAGTTAAATCCCGCGAGTAATCTAGAGCGAGCAACGCGATGCTACGCGTTTGGTGTGTACGTAGTATTACACATACAAAAAACTAGGGATGCTCCGATCGATCGGCCGATAATGCTTGCTATGCTTCTCAATGAATTACAGCGAAATGCCACTACATCCAAAAGCCAGGGGGCGCTCTCGTGCAGAAACTCAAAATGCGCTGTAGACGAAGAACAATACACACGCAGCTATGATGACACGCAGCTCCAGGAAATGTCTTACGGATATATTTATATTGCTGTTCTTCAAACCTTTTCAGGTATTTTCATGATAATAAAGAATATATTTAATAATTATGTTTGACGAGTGTTGCTTTTTCAAATCCATGTTATAAACGACTCAAACTAACAGTGATTTTAGATCGATAAGGACTTACTGATCAAAGCCGTAATACATGAAATAGCTGTAATAAGATCGGCTGTCCGATTCAGAATAGTGATCGGCCACGTATTTTTAGTGGAGATCGTCATTGATCGGAGCATCCCTGCAAAATAAACACATACCTTGCATAATGCACATTCAATTTACACCAAATGTATAAATGTAATTGTAGTTGCTAATGTGCAATAGTTTTAGCATATTGTCCGACTGCTCTGTATGGTTTTCTTTGATATTTTGAATATTTATCTCTCCGAACGTTTATCATCTGCCGAATTTTTTTTTGTGTTAGCCCAGATGGTTATGCGCTCAATGTAATATTTTAAAGTATGGATTACGAGTGATTTTAACAGTGATGCCCCTGCGAACATCATCATTATTTTCATAGCTAGATACATTATCGTTTATTATTTATACTTAATGGAAAAACTGTAATATCAAATAAAAAAATGAACTTGTCCCCAAGTGCTATGCTTATGCCCAAATATATTCCTTAGTCTGTGTGTGAAGATGATGATGATATAACCAAGCATTTCTCCATCGTCGCCGTCTATCTCCAATCCCGTCTTTGTGTTGACGCCGTCTCTCTCTCTTTCTCTCCCAGGTGCCTTGTGGATGTGCATCGTGCTAAACCCCCACTGTAAGCCCGAACAGAAGGCCGCTTGGCTCCGACAGCTGAAGAAGTGGAACAGTGTGGACGTGTGCCCCTTGGAGGATGGTAACCACGGCAACGAGCTGCCCAATTTAACCAATGCCTTGCCTCAGGGTGCGCACGGGAACCAAGGTAAGCGTGTGCACGCGTGGCGGGGAGGGTGGAAAACGGGTCTTTTAATCAAGCGTGCCGCCCGGCGCCCCTTTTATTAGGCTTTGTGTGACTAATGGAATGCCCATAATAACAATGGTTTAGTACTTCCTCACCAGCTTTTGTCCTTGCTGCAAATCATAACTGTGGGCAATGGCTGTGGGGTTAGGAAGCGGGTGAAATGGCTCTATTGAAACTTTTTGATTTGTCAGGCTTTTTGTGTCGGGCGAAAAGGGCCGAAGAAATTTTTGATTTCGTTATAAATATTCATGCTCTGGATGGGTAATTGCTCAGAAATGACTTTCTTCCTTAGGCATCGGTGTAATAGGCTGTAGACAGAAAGGTGCAGATTTGTTGGATGTTAGACGTGTTCGGGTAGTGATAGGATTGATTTCCCATATTTACATTTATGCATTTATTCAAAGAAACATTACAAAGTATAGATTTTAACAGTGTATGAGCCTAAATGTTAAAGCTTTTCTCTGGTTTGCATTAGGGCTCTGCATTATCATTTTGTTTTGCTACACTACAAAAAATTATTTTTAAGAAAAAAATCTTATTTTCTTGATGAGCAAAATGACCCAAGAAAACAAGTCCAGTTTTCAGACCAACAATATCAAATTCAAGTGATTTTGTGCATAAAACAAGCAAAAAATCTGCCATTGGGGTAAGCAAAAAAATCTTTACAATTTTTCTTAAACACTAAATTCAAGGAAAATTCAAGAAAAATTTGCTTACCAGATTGGCAGATTTTTTTTTGCTTGTTTTATGCACAATTTGATATTTTTGGTCTAAAAACTAGACTTATTTTCTTGGGTCTTTTTGCTCATTAAGATAAAGCATCTTAATCTAAGAATTTTTAGATATTTTTACTGAAAGCAAGACAAAAATACTAAGAATTTTTTTCTTGAAAACATTTTTTGCAGTGTATATTCTACATTTTTTTTATTGACTTTAGTTTATTTAGTTTACTTAGTTTTTCCTGCATTGTATATTTTGCATCATATCTTTTAAATCGACCTTGAATTGACAAAATGTTAAATGCTCTCTCATTTGTAAGTTACTTTGAATAGAAGCGTCTACTAAATAAATAAATGTAAACTTATCATCAATGGGTTTTTGGTCAATATATTGATCGTAAAGTCTTGGCACAGATGTGTAAATACATTTTAAAAAAGATGACCCTGCCTGTGAAAACCCAGCAATGTAAAGCGCAAAATATAATCTTGAATATTAACTGAGTAAGATTGAAATGCTCCTCATCTCTATTAGATTATGAGACTTGGATTTCACAGATATATTCTTTCTAGCTATACATCGCTCAGTCCTCCACACCCAAGCCATCTCGCAACAGACACGCTCATATCTGCAACATCCGTGACTGACAGCTGAGCTCGCTGGACTAATCTGCAACTTATTTGCGAAGGTTTTTCGGCTTCGCCCCAGACTGACGGGCCCTCGGGGGCCTCGCTCTCAAAGCTGGCATTGAGAATGACAGAGCAATTTCCTCTTCTCTCCCCCCTCAGATTCGGGCGCCAGGCCCCACCGGACGGTTTTCACGCGAGCCATCGAGGCATGCGATCTCCACTGGCAAGACAGCCACTTGCAGCACATTATCAACGACGACCTCTACACCAACTACTGTTACCATGACAACACTGAAAATTCGCTCTTTGACTCTCGCGGCTGGCCCCTGTGGCACGGTGAGCGGAAAATGACGTTTGCTTGACTCGCCTCTTTGTGCGGTCTACGGCTTTAACAGAAAAGCAAGTTAAAGTGAAAAGTATGAATAGATGCTTTATATGGAACGAGAACAAGAGTTTCTAACAAAATGAAAGGAATTTTTCATTTTTGTGCCGCTCGGCCAGATGCAAGTTTGCATGTGGGTGAATGTTACTATTGTGCTCATTCAAGGGTTTTTTGGGGTTTGTGTGACAGAACACGTACCTACGGCCTGCGCCAGGGTGGATGCACTGAGATCTCACGGTTACCCGCGGGAGGCGCTGCGATTGGCCATCGCCATCGTCAACACCCTACGGAGGCAACAGCAGAAACAGCTGGAACTCTTTCGAAACCACAAGAAAGGTAAAACAAGAACCTTAGTTTTAGTCTTGACTGTTTAGTTACGAACATTTTTAAAGATTATATGAAGGTTCAAACGGGTTGTATGCACAAATGATTTTATCACTCGAGTACAACACTGTACTATTTGGCCGCACTTTAGCTTTTACCTTTTAAATGCCCTACACCAATCATTATTACATTACTGGGTTTTTAGCGACCCATAATGTATATCTAACACCAATCTCTAAGCGTACGCTATAGTCATAATACTTCATTAATGATTACAAAATGATAAAATGAAGCATATGAAGAGTTCAGATAGACATGTGCATCTCGCATTTTTTCTTTAACATGAGCGTTTTTATTAAAGGATTACTTCACTCTATAAAAAATCTGATAGTTTACGCACCCCCATGCCATGCACGTTGTTTATGTCTTTCTTTGTTCAATCGAGAAGAATTTTTTTTTTAGGAATTCCAGGATTTGTCTCCATATAGTGGACTTTATTGGACCTCAACAGTTTACAGTTTCAATACAATACAAAGGACTCTAAACGATCCCCATCGAGGCATAAGGGTCTAATCTAGCGAAACGATCATCATTTTAAAAAATATTTTTCAACCACATCTTCTCGTCTTGCGCTAGTCTTGTGATGCACCAGCGTGACCTTACGTATTACGTAATCACGTCGAAATGTCACGGATGACGTATGCGAACTAACGATCCAGTGTTTACAAGTGTGTAGAAAGAGGAGCGTTCAGACATTGTTGTATGTTAAATTATATGAATTAACGTCTTTGTTTCAGTATATTGTTTAAAATGGTCCGCAAGTGTGCGTTTCACATATGTAATGCGTGACCTCTCAACGTAATTACGTAATACGTAAGGTCGTGCTGGCGCATCACACGGCTATTGCCACGGCTAGGTAAGACCCTTATGCCTCGGTTGGGATCATTTAAAGCCCTTTGAAGCTGCATTGAAACCATAACTGTTAAGGTTCACAAAAGTCCACTATATGGAAAAAATCCTGTAATGTTTTCCTTCAAAAAAAAAAAAAAACTTAATTTCTTCTCTACTAAACAAAGAAAGACATAAACATCTTGGTGAGTATAGAGGGTTTCAGCAGTGACAACATAAACAAGCGGCTTTCGTGGTCAGCACGTAACTTCCGGTGAACTCTGCGAAGAATAAATAACAACAAATTCCTTTTAAAGTAGTTTATTCATATAACAAGTAAAATAAACAACACGTAGATTACATAGGAATCCAAACATTTGTTATTTTCGACGAGGTTTTTGTTTAAGAGTTCAGTTTCAGCAACTAGTCAGACCATTAAACAAACAGAAACCGGAAGTAAAGTTCGGACCAGACGCTTATTGCGTCACCGCATGTGCTTCTGATGAAACAGTCTATATTATCAGGATTTTTATGAAGTGGAATATTCCTGAAATGAAAAGGTTATTAGTCAGTAATTAAAATGCCTTATTTTTACAAATGTCACTTTAGTCATTTAAATGGTATATCTAACAAATATGACCACCTTTCGCTGCAAAACCCTCTAAGTGCATGCATGCTTTTGCACCTTTGAAATTATATGCATTGGGAAAAGGGCTATACAAATAAATCTGAACTGAATTTGAATGGAATTAAACCAATTAACTGATGTCATTCCAGGTCAAGGGTTAATATCTGATCACAAATCAGTCGTTTTACTGATAAAATATAACATCATTCTGTTTGGTCAGCAGAGCAGTTTATAAATGAGCATTCTGTAGAGGAAAGTGTTTGTTTATTAACCACAGCAGTGCGTAATGCATCATATTAAGAACAAGATGAGCGACCATTAAAGCATGAATTAAAATTACTTAGAACGATGACCATTTCTGGCACAATTCTCCACTCTGAAGTGTTGTTCTGTGCCTGTATATGAGCAGAGACAAATTTCATAAAATTGTGAATATTTTGATTCATCACTATCTAAACGTGAAGCCAATATTTTCACAATTTGCAAAAAACAGTTATTAGGTGCGTTTCCAAGTGGTATTGGTAAACTAGTAACCAACAGTAAATAAAACAAGCATGCTTAGAAAATAGAGACATGGCTGCATTTAGTTACGACTGGGCAAGTTATAAACTTACTAGCAGTGCAGCTTGTAATTGACAAACTGAATGCTGTGCACAGAAGAAGGAATGCAGAGTTTTTGATGCAGGTACTAGCAGCAAGGGCAATGCGATGACGTCGATCCCCATATATGGGAAAGACAACATCAACTGATACAGCTACACGATCAAACACATGTGTTTAATGTTCGCTATGTTAAAATTTATTGGGTAAATACGTTTCCATTTTCCGTTATTCGCATTTACTCTTTATCGCATAAGTCAAAAAACTACAGAGCCCCTAAAGGTGACATTGGAGTAAAAAAATCTAAAGTTTAGTTTCATGTGCTCACGTGAAACTTTCATGTGCAGAATTTTTTTTAAAGCTTAGTATCACGTGCACACGCAATAGTTTCACGTGCGCACGCGAAACTAAACTTTTTATTAAATTTTTTCTCCATGTCCCCTTAGGGGCTCCGTAAGAAACACCTGAGCGAATGTAAAAACGTTTCTGCGAATTAAGGGAATTTTATTCGAAATTTGTTGTTTACATCACTCGTTTCTAATGTGATTCTTCGATATGTGCATAAAATCAGTGTGATGGAAACCCACCTACTGACACACTCGACTTGCATCAGCAACAGCGTCTCGTTCTCATGTTGACAGAGTTCATCGACTCTCGTTGAAAATGAGCGACTTCCGAATCGTATTACGCAGCAGACGTGCCTTCCAGATTCTGTTTCCCTCCATCATTTCCCTTCTCTCCATTCTTATTAATACAAGTGGCAAAAAGGCCAAAAAACATTAAACAACAGTTCAACCAATTATCCTTTGAATATTGTGTATCATATTCAGTGTCTAATGGCCGGGGAACGGTTTTATGCAGCTCCGCTCTTCACTCAAGCTAAATGTCCACTCATGCCCAGTAGGGCGCAGGTCAATTGCATTTATATGCAAATGACTGCATGTGGTGATAGTGCCCACGCATAATTCATAATATTCAAATGAGGCGGCTGTACGTCCTGATCTGGGGCTTTTTATGAAAAACTGCGATGACTCGATGCAACATGCGTACCGTCACTGCTGGTGCAAATTTCGAATCAACATCACTACACATTTTCCCAATGCATTTTGGGATTGCACACATTAATCTTAAATTACTGCCTACTAGGGAGTCTATGACTGTTGCTTAGCTAGGCAGATCTTCAAGGTTTAGAAAAGCTAAAGTGTATGTTGTGCTCAGTATGCTCAGGTCTCTTTCACTTTCCAGACCTGCTTCATAAAGGTGTGACGTCCATCACGAATCTAGAAGGATGGGTGGGTCACCCGCTGGATCCCATCGGGACTCTGTTCAGCACATTGATGGAAACCGGTCGTGGAGATGAAGATGCATCACACGGAGGGTTCCTGGATTTCTCAGGTACGAACGCATGAGATGCAGCGCTGCACGATGTGGGTTATTTATGAGGTGCAACATCACTGTCGAATTCAACATCTCAGTGCCACATTCATTCTCCAGCAAATTAAAGGTTTAAAGCGTGTTTTTTAGACAGCACGTGCTCGATCCTCTCTGGAATGAAGCTCACGTATGCTGCTGCTGCTGCTTTAGATTAAAAAGATGGTGAGCTTAAAAGTGAGCGGCTTTTTATCTCAACCTAAAAGTCGTAACTTCACTTTTCCCTGCTGCATTTTTAATGCACTTTTAATTTTAATGTTTCTCTGTTCCCATCTCTTATTCATGAGCTTTGATTGGAGAGATGACTGTATCACAATCAGAGAACACGCTGCTGCAATTATACAGTATTGTTGCCTTTGGGCTCGGCCCCGTTCTGATTGGCACAGGAAAGGAGACGGGCAAGCACACCCGGTTATATAAGAAGTATATATGTGCGAAATCCCTTTGCCACAGTATTGTGTAGGGTTCATGTGGGTTCGTTTGATAGATTTTCAATATTCTGGTTATTGCTTGATTGTTTCTGTGGCCTGTATACGTCTCCAATATGTTAGTGCATGTCAAACCCAATGCCAAACCTGTCCTATTTGTGTTTTCTGGTATGGAGTAAAAGCGTTTGTCCAGTTTAAATCACCTCTGCTTAAATTACACCTTCACTTACGTCCTTCACTTTATACTAGACGTGGGGTTTATTAGGTGAGGATAAATAGGACAATTTGGGAAGACATGGGGAAGAAAAATAAGTGTAAAACCTTAGACTTTAACCTCTTTGCTCTTGGTTTTGATGTTAAAAATTAAAAAGAGGATTTATTAAAACATGGTTGCTTTTCATTGCTATTGGTGGCATTGAGGTGTAACCAAAAACGCTGTGGATTTACTGTAATTTTACTGATTTTTGCATGCGTTGCATCAATTAATAGAGCATTGTGTTAGCAGCGCAAACATGGTGGGTTCAAATCCCAAGAAACGCGCATATTGATAAAAATTGATCTTTTCTTCAGTTCACTGCAAGTTGTTTTGGATAAAAGTGTCTGCTTAATGCATAAATGTGTTGTGTTTTATTAGAAGTGAGGGATTTGCTGAAAAGTCTTTTTAGAAAACCGGTTTTCATTTTAGCATGTCTGTAGGCTCTTATGCAAAGCATATGTAATTTTGCTGGCAAACTGCGGCCCATGTTTGCATGCTTAAATCTCAGTTTAAGAAGCCTGACGGGTCATCGACTCAGCTCTTATAATACTACATTCACATTTACAGACAAGGCTTAAAGGAAAACTGTATTTACATAGGCATAGATGAATAAAAAGAGCCTCAAACACGATTGTTTCCTCCTCCTTATGTAAATCTCATGCATGCAAAAGACGGCTGGAAAACAGACCAATCTCAACATAACACCAACTGTGACATTAAATTAAGTACAATGTTGTTACAATGCTTAAAACTAATGTATGACTGCTGAATTAGTGCTATATGCTAGTTAATGCTATATGCTAGCGTTTAGGCTGAAGTTTTGATGTTATTATTGACGTTACAGTTACGTTTTGCAGGTCCATACTGAAAAAACACTCAGAAACGTCCATTAACAATCTCCAAACAATTGATTATTCCTCAAAATCTGATATAGACTCAAACATAAGATCTGTTTACACACACACAGAGCTACTGAAGGAGCTGCTCTGAGAAACAGCCAATCAGAACAGAGTTCAACATTATTATTAATTACTCTTTCAAATAAGGTAATAATAGATAATTTAATTCTAAAAGTAAATCTTACGGTTGTAAATGGACATTTTTGCACTTAATAAAGCCACAAACCTTCTATCGGTTCACAGATTATTACAATGCATTCTCTGGCACCTTTAAGCCTGGTTCCAGAATAAAATGCATGTTTGAATTTTCTTACAATTGATAAAATATATCAGTCCCATTCGCTTGTTAAGTCTGACGTCAACTTCTGGGTCCAAACGCTCCATCAGATGCATTAAGCAAACAACAAACTATACTAATAAACATTTACAGTGCAGTGTAAACTTACTGAAAATCACGATTTTAACCCTTACCTCCATACTGAAATTTCAATTGGCCAGAAAGTAATTAATCTTTTATGAATTGGTAAAGTATTGTTGTCTGGGACATTCTGAGCGTGGAGAATGTACCGCACGTTTATAAAAATATAGCTTAGATGTGTTATATGTGTGAAACCGGGCCTCAGTGTTTAAGTATGCACAACTTTTATCTGCATTAGATTTGACTTTTTACGTCGGAATTGATTCATTAGAAAGTAAAAAAATCAAGAGTAAACATTGCATGCGTCTGGAGTAAACATTACTGTATTTTTTTTCATAACTTGGCTGGTGCTGCGTCTTATAATCAGGTGCGCCTTGTAAGTCAGTATGAATTAATTTTGACATTTATGAGGCAAGAGACAACATTACCGTCTACAGCCGCGAGAGTCCGCCATATGCTGCTTCCGTATTTATGTAATTCAATGGATTCAGTGATGTGAAATGACGAGTATGCGAACTTTACGCTAGTTTGCGTGTTCGGTTAATTTAGCCTATTTAACCTTCCAGGTAAGTTCTGTATGCTATGGTTTATTGTTTAAATAACCGATAATATTACTTTTACGTACAGACATCTATTCAGCCTGGTGTTCTGTCCGCTGTTTAATTGAAAAACTTGCCTTTCCAGATTAAATGTCTGTTCTTCGGCTTGGATTTTGTGAAATAATTTTCTAAATAAACTTGACGTATAGTCCACTGTGACTTTTATATATGTTATTTCGTCTTAATGACGCATTTTTGAATGATGCGGCTTATACTCTGGTTTGGCTTTTAGTCCGGAAAGTACGGTAATTATTTGCATCTGTCTTTTTTTGCACCATTTTGTTGTTCCATTGCAATCTGACGTGGCAACAGACAGTGTTGGGGGTAATGCATTACTAGTAACGTGCATTAGGTAAAAATATTACTTTTCTGAAGTAATGAGTAAAGTAACGCATTACTTCATAAATGTAAAACTTAATATTTAAGTTACTTTTTTTTAAAAGTGATGCGAGTTACTTTTCAGTATAACGAATTCAATTTAAAAAAAATAATGTACTAAATTACACACACCTGAGCGAGAACAGTTTGAGTTGGAAACGGAGATGTCAGCTTGACATTTATGTGATTGAAATATGCAATTTCTGAATGCAGAACTTCCGAGTAATAATAAACACCTGCAAGGCCTGAAAGAGATCAAGCCTTAGCCAAGTAAGAAAAAGTTACTTAAAAGTTACTTAGACGTAACTTAAACGTAACTTTAAAGTAACGCAATTTGTTAGGTTTTTGGGGAGTAACTTAATATTGTAATGCATTACTTTTAAAAGTAACTTTCCCCAACACGGCATATAGGCAGAAACGAAAATGTGTGTTTGGCAAAAATGCGCAGATGGATATTACGTGAATTGATACGATAAATCGCGTGTCCCATTAAAAAGACCCGTCTAAAAATCGATTCTGAATCGCAAGGCTGCGATTTTGTGTTTCATGCGCAGCTTGTGCGTGTACTATGGCGTTTGGTCAGTAAGAAGTCCCTATCAATCTAAAATCATTACGAGTCAGAGTCGTTTATAACGTGCATCTAAAAAAGCAACATTTGTTAAACAAAATCATTCAAAATATTCTTTATTATCATGAAAATACCTGAAACAATTTGAAGAACGGCGATATGAATATTTTCTAGACATTTTCTGGAATAGCGTTTGTAATGCTACTACTTCTGTGGCACAATGTGAGATTCTGCACGCGAGCGCCCCATGTCTTTGGGATGTGCCGGGATTTCACCATAATTCATTCAAATTAATTAATTTATTGAGAAAACGAGAAATTAATCGTTACAGGCCTAGTTGAAAGTGTCAAAATAAAAATATGAAAATGTGCTGAGATCAACAACTTATAAACTATTTAATGCTGAATTGGGTTTGGGAAAATTTTTATTGAAAATTCGCCCATCATGTAGTTTTAAGATCAGATGCTCAGCCTGTCTCACTTTCTGTCTGTCTCTTTCTCTTTTTTTAATAGCTGCTACCTCATATCCAGCATTGAGGGTCTGTTCAGTGTTTCAGACATCTCATAGATATACATGAAGCAAATAATTTTCCAGTTTATGGTACAGTGCATTACCTCAGTCAGTCACAGGTTTAATTGAGCATGCTTTGGCTTCATTAGACCAGGCAGAGTTGGCTCATTATAAAGCAAGACCTGTCGAAAACCCGTTGGGTCTTGCTATAGTGGTCCAATGTCGCTTTCTCCTGATTGTGACTTTAGTTTCTTGACTCTTCTTCTCAGCCGGTCCAATGAGCTCCAGCAGACACAGCGAACTGCACTTGTTTCCGTCCACACGCCGATTCCTGGAAGAGGGCGAGTCGTATCTGGCCCTGGCGGTGGAGACGGCCCTGATGGGTTTGGGTCAGCAGAGGATCATGCCCGACGGACTGTACGCCCAGGAGAAGGTGTGTCGCAACGAGGAGCACCTGATCGCCAAGCTTCAGGAAGTGGACTTGGACGATACCCTGGTCAAGATCTTCCGTAAACAAGCCGTCTTCCTGTTAGAGGGTAAGTCTGGGTGCTTTCATAGATTTACAGACTGGGTAGGACAACAATTTCGTGGTTTAGCGGCTTTGGTTTTTCATTAACTTGAGGCTAAGAGGTGCAGTAGCCTGAGGAAATAGTTTGGGTTTAGTTAATGATTCTGTAATGGGTGCGTTTGGGTCTTCCTGCGTCAGCGAAATGTCTAGCTGAGTTTCTAAAGCATGTTTAAAAACAAATCTTTTTTTAAGCAAACAGCAGTGTTCAAGATAAATAAATACTAAAAATTGAATTTCTTGTTCTTGGAATGTTCTTAAGGAGATGTAAACACAGTTTGTTTGTTGTTTGCTAGTTTACGTTTTGCTCAGCTGTGTTCAGAATAAGGTTGTGACAATATACGGTACCGCCAATAACCGTGTCAACGAAAACCGCTATATACAGCAATATCGTAAATAATTCAGTTTGTCCTTAAGAGCCGCAATGGCGGAGTAAAATTTACAAAAGATACATTTGACCGATTAGTATTATTATTTACCATTCCGATATATATTGCGATAATATTGCCCTTGCAGGTTTTCTTTCATCCGTTAATTATCCGGCGTCACGACGGCCCTAGTTCAGAATGTGTTAAACATCACAGTGGTGGACGAAGCTGTTTGTTGGTGTTGAGGGAAAACCGAAACTGTTTGCAAACGGGGCCGGCTATGAATGCTGTTGTTTTTGTAAGATTGAAGAGAACTGATAAACCGACCCTGCTGTGTGGATCCTTCCGCTCGGTGTTTGCCAACAGGCGTGAAACAGAAAGGCACGCATGCTATTGGCTGCAGGGTTTGGGGGAGTTTGGGCCAAATGTGAGGATCCATCAACACAGCGACAGCTTTTTTAACACAGAGACATCCAGCGTGAGCTGTAATAGAGTTAACATGGCCAGCTGTTGTGCATGTGTGCATGTAACTTTGTATAGCACTTACTTTTTGCCTCCTTAAGATAAATTGCTTTGTTGTTTTATTTATTTTTGTAATGTCTCTTAAAATTGTCTGTGAAGTGCTTAATGTAAATATTAAATGCTGTTTCCTAACTATATAGGAAGCTGTCTAATACAGGAATGTAACTAAAATAGAACCCGACTGTTTTGGAAAGTTGTATATAGATAGTGCTACACAAATAGAGCGAGAGGTTTCACTTATGTTTGCGTCAGTGTGTTGCGAAGCTAACAGCGCGGTACTATAAACATAAAAAAAACCGAGCTCACCAAACTAATTTGGGCAAATATTTGGTTATTTTATCAGTCAATATTGAAAGAAATTAAAAAAATAATAATAATTGGATTTTTTTTATTTGACGCTTAAAATCTGTACTTATTTATGCTATAATGGATTGTTTCACATTTGCATCAGTGTGTTACGAAGCGAACTGCAGCATGGTACTACAAACATAAAAATACATAGCTCCCTAAATTAATATGGGCAAATATAGGTTTATTTTTCGTCCAATATTTAAAAACTGCAATAATTGTATAAAAATTCAGATTTTCTTTACTTGATGCTTAAAATCAGTACTTATTTATGCTATAATAGATTGTTTTACATTTGCGTCAGTGTGTTACGAAGCGAACTGCAGCGTGGTACTACAAACATAAAAATACATAGCTCCCTAAATTAATATGGGCAAATATTTGGTTTATTTTATCGTTTAATATTGAAATAAATTTAAAAAATAATAATTTCATTTATTTTTTTACAGATTTTTTTTGCTTGACGCTTTAAATCACAATCTACTTTTACATTTGCGTCAGTGTGTTACGAAGCCAACAGTGTGGCACTACACACATAAAAATACATAGCTCCCTTAATTAATATGGGCAAATATTTGGTTTATTTTATCGTTCAATATTGAAATAAATTAAAAAAATAATTATTTCATTTATTTTTTGACAGATTTTTTTGCTTGACGCTTTAAATCACAATCTACTTTTACATTTGCGTCAGTGTGTTACGAAGCCAACAGCGTGGTACTACATACATAAAAATACATAGCTCCCTAAATTAATATGGGCAAATATTTGGTTTATTTTATCGTTCAATATTGAAAGAAATTTAAAAAAAATTAATAATAGCATTTATTTTTTTACAGATATTTTTACTTGACGCTTAAAATCTGTACTTATTTATGCTATAATGGATTGTTTTACATTTGCGTCAGTGTGTTACAAAGCGAGCTGCAGCGTGGTACTATAAACATACAAATACATTGCTCACTAAACTAATATGGGCAAACATTTTGTTTATTTTTTCGTTCAATATTTACATTTTTTTACAGATTTTTTACTTGACGCTTAAAATCACAATCTATCGTATGAAAAAGTAAGTTTACATTTGCGTCAGTGTGTTTCGAAGCTAACAACGTGGCACTACACACATAAAAATATATAGATCCCCAAATTAATATGGGCAAATATTTGGTTATTTTATTATTTAATATTGAAAGAAATGTAAAAAAATATACTTTTTTTTACAAACTGTTTACTTGACGCTTAAAATCAGTACTTATTCATACGATAGATTGTTTTACATTTGCGTCAGTGTGTTACGAAGCTAACAGCGTGACACTACACACATACATATTTACACACAAATACTTAGTTCCCCAAATTAATATGGACAAATATTTGGTTATTTTATCATTCAATATTGAAAGAAATTTTAAAAATTGTATAATCGTTTTTTTTTTACATATTTTTTACTTGACGCATAAAATCAGTACTTCTTCATACGATAGTTTGTTTTACATTTGCGTCAGTGTGTTACGAAGCTAACAACGTGGCAACACATAAAAATACATAGTTCCCCAAATTAATCTGGACAAATATTTGGTTATTTTATTATTTAATATTGAAAGAACTGTAAAAAATATAACTGTTTACTTGACGCTTAAAATCAGTACTTATTCATACGATAGATTGTTTTACATTTGCGTCAGTGTGTTACGAAGCGAACTGCAGCGTGATATTACAAACATAAAAATACAAAGCTCACCAAACTAATATGGGCAAATATTTGTTTTATTTTGTCGTCCAATATTTAAAAACTGCAATTGTTTTCTAAAAATTTTATAGTTTTTTATATAATTTTATAATAATTTTTACAGATTTTTTACTTGAAGCTTAAAATCACAATCTATCGTATGAATAAGTACTTTTACATTTGCGTCAGTGTGTTACGAAGCTAACAGCGTGACACTACACACATACATATTTACACACAAATACTTAGTTCCCCAAATTAATATGGACAAATATTTGGTTATTTTATCATTCAATATTGAAAGAAATGTTAAAAATTGTATAATTGTTTTTTTTACATATTTTTTACTTGACGCTTAAAATCAGTACTTATTCATACGATAGATTATTTTACATTTGCGTCAGTGTGTTGCGAAGCTAACAGCATGGCACTATGAACATAAAAATACATATTAACCCAAACTAATATGGGCAAATATTTAAAAACTGCAATAATAATATAAAAAATCTGATTTTTTTACTTAACGTTTAAAATCAATACTTATACTACAATAGTTTCATACAATAAAAGTGCATGAATTGTACATTTGTTTATTTGTGTGTCGACAGCTTATTGATGTGCTAAGACCAAATGTTAAATGCTCCCTGAAAGCTAAATGAATAAATGTAAATGTTCACATCAAGACTTGTGTGTTTCTGAAGTTATGAACGTGTTTGTATGATGTAAAGCTAAAACATTCACTAATGAGGTTATATGTCACTGTCTGCTGCCTATATAGGGCCTATTTTCTATGTTTTGAAAGGGAGCGGATGCGTTTAGCTGATATGTTTAGCTATCTGTGTTGCGCCCTGCTGTGTGAAGAGAGTGTTGTGCACTTGAAAGTGGACGTGTGGTTTTTATCAGGTTTGGAGATGATGGGAGTCTGTAAACTGATCAGATTACCCACAATGCACCTCTCACCCATGAAACACTACGACCTGTCTTGTGTTTTGAGTGGAAATGAATCATATTATGTCTCAGTATTTAGTTGTAATGTACATCATGTGTGTTTTCACAACTGTTGTTGACTGTTTGCTCATGTGTGTGTGTTTATTCTCTTTCCAGGTGGGCCGTACAGCGGTTTGGGGGAGCTCATTTACCGAGAGAGCGTTCCCATGCACACATTCGCCAAGTATCTCTTCACATGCCTCCTACCTCACGATGCCGAGCTGGCGTACAAAATTGCACTGAGAGCAATGCGGTGAGTTTCCAAACCGTCTCCTCCACCTACAGTAACCGACTCGCCCACAGCTTTCTGTTTGGGTTTTACCGACTTTACTCATCCTGAGAGCGCACAGTTAAATCTCCACTGTGTGTATGTGTAGGGCGCGAGGTTATCTGGGGCACGGTTTAATCAAAAGGCGCCTTTTGCTTGGAAAACTGCTAAATAATTCATGGCCGCTGAAAATGAGTTTTTGAAAAAGTGTGAATAATAAATACGTGTCGTTGAGTCTAATTCGGGCTGTCGAGGTAACGCTTTACCCCTCATGCACCCCCACAAATCTCTTTAATATGTATTTTGAATATTTTAATGAATTTCTTTGTCAGCGCGCACACACACACGGGCTTTTTCGTGTACGTGTACAGTAAGAGACGCCCATTTATATCTTGTGGTTTTATTGTCGCATCTGGTTCAGATTATCGACACCGATCACAGATCTCTTCTCGGGTGTTTCATTCATTTTCTTTTTTTAACCAACCGACGAAATCCCCTCACCATGCATTATGATATTTTGATTGGATTATCTTCAGCGGGTTTCGCAGCTCAGTGGCATCAAAAGCAGATCCTCCTAAATTTAGCCGCGGCAGAAGATTCAGACTCAGTATTGACTTTCTCTATAAAAAGCCGTGGTCTCCAAATAACTGCTCTCCGTGGCACAGCATCAGACCTGAGCTGATCTCCTCATAATACAATTCCCTTCCTAGATGGGTTAGTAATTACTTCCATGCCAGGACGTGATGGTCCGGCATATTCACACCACACTGAAGGCAAAGATGAGATCCTGTCTGAACGGATCTTCAGATATTGTTCTGACATGATTGGATAGAGTATTGTTAGTTGCGCATTATTAAAAAGCTGTGTTGTCTACAGTACAGAAAGTTTTTGGACAAGTAATGGGTAATTTACAAATTTGAGACATTTTCTGCATTCGTGCATGTGCACATGAGAACTCATTCACTTAATTCAATTAGAAAAGGAGACCTAATTCAGTGGGATGCTAACAAATTGTTTTGACCTGGATTTGTTTTTTGAGGACCATTATTCGTTATTCAAATCAAGTAATGGTGTCTGAAAGAGATGCTACAACAAAACCTGCGCAGTATTATTTTAGCTATAAGTAAACATTTATATTTTTAACTAGAAGTACACACTATACAGATAAAAGTATTGGGACGTCCCATTGTAATGAACAATCATTTCCATGAGCACAAATCTCAAAGGGACAGTTCACCCAAAAATGTTGTTATCATTTATTCACCCTCAATCCTGCATTTCTTCATTTGCTATGAAGATTTTTTGTGTTATAAAATGTTTCTAACAAAACAGATCTGGGGCACCATTGACTTCCACAGTATTAGTTTTTTCTACAATGGAAGTCAATGGGGCCCCAGATTGGGTGTTGATCTTTCTATATCGTAATAAATGATCTATAGGATATTCAGATCTGAAACTTCAGGCACATGCTGGGGACATCGGGAGACTAATATTACATGTTAAAAATTGCCATATTAGGTGACTATTAAAAGGATAGTTCACCCAAAAATGAAAATTCTGTCATGATTTACTCACTCTCAGTCCTGTATTTTTGTTCTGCTGAAGAGAAATAAATATATTTTGTGTTATAAAATGTTTCTAACAAAACAGATCTGGGGCACCATTGACTTCCACAGTATTATTTTTCCTACAACAGAAGTCAATGGTGCCCCAGATTGTGTGATGATCTATATTGTAATAAATTATTTATAGGGTATTTGGATCTAAAACTTAAGACATATTCTTGGGGACATCTGAGACTAATATTACATGTTGAAAAATTTCCATATTAGGTGACTTTTAAAGGGACCCTAAAATGAAAAATCTGTCATCATTTACTTACTCTCAAACCTGTTATTCCTTGTTCTGCTGAACACAAATATAATTGAAGATGAATATACAATTGAGAAGTATTTTGAACAATGTTTCTAACAAAACAGATCTGGGGCACCATTGACTTCCACAGTATTATTTTTCCTACAACGGAAGTCAATGGTGCCCCAGATTGTGTGATGATCTATATTGTAATAAATTATGTATTAGGGTATTTGGGTCAGAAACTTCTGGGGATATCTGAGACTAATATTACATGTTGAAAAATTGCCATATTAGGTGACTATTAGGTTGAATTCCATCATATTTTTTATTCCTTCTATAGAAGTCAATGGACACTATATGCTGTGTGTTTACCATCATTTCTCAAAATATCTTCTTGTGTATTCATCAGAAAAAAGAAATGCATACAGGTCTACAACAACATGAGGATGAGTAAACAATGACAGAATTTTCATTTCATCACATGCAGGGGACATCTGAAACTAATATTACATGTTGAAAATTGGCATATTAGGTGACTATTAAAGGGATAGTTCACCCTAAAATAAAATAAAAAATCTGTCATCATTTACTAACTCTAAATCTTGTATTTCTTTGTTCTGCTGAACAGAAATGAAGATACTTTGTGTTATAAAATGATTCTAAGAAAAGAGATTTGGGGCACCCTTGACTTCCACCGTATTATATTTTCCTATGATGGAAGTCAATGGTGCTTCAGATTGTGTGATGATCCATATTGTAATAAATGAACTATAGGGTATTTGAATCTGAAACTTCAGGCACATGCTGGGGACATCTAAGACTAATATTACATGTTGAAAATTGCCATATTAGGTGACTATTAAAGGCTTAGTTAAATCTGTCATAATTTACTCACTCTCACTCCTGTATTTCATTGTTCTGCTGAACACAAATACAATTGAAGATGATAAAAATGAAAATGTTTCTAAAAAAAACAGATCTGGGGCACCGCTGACTTTCACAGTATTTTTTTCCTACAATGGAAGTCAATGGTGCCCCAGATTGGGTGATGATCCATATTGTAATAAATTATTATAGGGTATTTGGATCTAAAACTTCAGACACATTCTGTGGACATCTGAGACTAATATTACATGTTGATAAATTGGAAAATTAGGTGACTTTTAAAGGGATAGTTCACCCAAAAATTTTATTCTGTCATCATTTACTCCCTCAATCCTATATTTCTTTGTTCTGCTGAACAGAAATTAAGATACTTTGCCTTATAAAATGTTTCTAAGAAAACAGATCTGGGGCACCATTGACTTCCACAGTATTATTTTTTCCTACAATGGAAGTCAGTGGTGCCCCAGATTGGGTGATGATCTATATTGTAATAAATCATGTATTAGGGTATGTGGGTTGGAAACTTCACATACACATTCTGGGGACATCTGAGACTAATATTACATGTTGAAAATTGCCATATTAAGTGACTATAAAAGAAATAGTTCACCCAAAAATGAAAATCTGTCATCATTTACTCACTCTCAATCCTGTTATTCTTTGTTCTGCTGAAGACAATATACTCAATTACATCTTCAATTGTATAAGACATTTTTAAAAATGTTTCTAACTAAACAGATCTGGGGCACCATTGACTTCTACAGTAATAGTTTTTCCTACGATGTAAGTCAATGATGCCCCAGATTGGGTGTTGATCTATATCGTAATAAATGATCGATAGGGTATTTGGATCTGAAACTTCAGACACATGCTGGGGACATCTGATACTAATATAACATGTTGAAAAATTGCCATATTAGGTGACTATTAAAGGGATAGTGCAACCAAAAATGAAATTCTGTCATCATTTACTCACTCTCAATCCTGTATTTCTATGTTTTGCTGAACAGAAATAAAGATACTTTGTGTTATAAAATGTTTCTAAGAAAACAGATCTGGGGCACCATTGACTTCCACAGTTTTATTTTTTTCTACAATGTAAGTCAATGATGTCCAAGATTGTAATAAAATATGTATTAGTGTATTTGGGTCGGAAACTTCACACACAAATTTTGGGGACATCTGAGACTAATATTACATGTTGAAAATTGGGGGCATAGTTCACCCAAAAATTAAAAATCTGTCATCATTTATTCACTCTAAATTCTGTATTTCTTTGTTCTGCTGAACAGAAATGGAAATACTTTGTGTTATAAAATGTTTCTAAGAAAACAGATCTGGCTATATTTTCCTACAGTGGATGTCAGTGGTGCCCCAGATTTGGTGATGATCCATATTGTAAAAAATGATCTATAGGGTATTTGGATCTGAAACTTCACTGACATATCAGGTGACCCTTAATATTTGTTAATTCTGGTATAGATAAACGTGTTTATTGGAAAGTGTCCAAGTGGTTTTGCCCATGTAGTGTATTTCTGCTAAAGTTGTGATTAATCACATTGCTCTTTGTTTGGCTAAATACATCAATCTCTTTTCTCTTTCAGGTTACCAGTGTTGGAATCCACAGCTCCTTCTGGCGACATGTCTCGCCCTCACCATATAGTGTCAGTCGTCCCCAATCGCTACCCGCGCTGGTTCACCCTCAGCCACATCGAGTCCCAGCAGTGCGAGCTGGCGTCGACCATGCTCACTGCCGCCAAAGGTTAGACCATCGCATTCTCCTGCGTGTCCATCAATCAAACGCAGGCTGCAATTACTCTGACAACAGCGCTGTTTGCTTAATGGCAGCCTGTGTACCGCATTTCCGCTAGCAAACTGGTTCCACGGGGCGCACAACAAACCCCAGGCCATAAAATCAAATCGGGAGTCGTCTCTTCGGTTTGGAGAAACAACAAGCTGGGAGAAGTCGCAAATTTGCAGAGCTATTTTTAAGATCTGATCACACCGCAGTGTAGGGTTGAAATCGGTTGATTTCTCAAAACAGATCTTCGTCTGATGAGGAGAAATCTCATCCCAGAATTCAGTGTTTTTACTTTTGGTTTCTCAGCATCTCAGATGCTGACTCACGGTCTCATTATGCTGTGTGTGATGGATCTCTGTAGTCGGGAGGGAAAACGGATTTGGAGCGCTTTCCCAAGGTCACTAGTGAATGTTTGCTGTGTTTAAAATAATGGGCAGTCACATCAAATTTCCATCACGTTTGTGAATCTGTTTATATCTTATGAAATATTTACAAAGTTATGGATTTGCCTACTAGCGAAGAAGAATGCATTGCAAAAAATTTTCAGAATTTTCAGAAATAAATAAAGGAGAAATCTTGCATGTGGTTATTTATTTATATTGTCTCTGTAATAACATTATTTTGCATCATTTTTTTTCTTTTCTAGGTGATGCACGAAGGTTAGAGACAGTATTAGAGTCCATCCAGAAGAACATTCACTCCTCCTCTCATATCTTCAAATTGGCGCAGGATGCCTTTAAGATAGCAACCCTCATGGACAGCTTACCAGACATCACACTGCTGAAGGTCTCTCTGGAGCTGGGTCTTCAGGTATCCACCATCTGTCCACATATTTAGTGTTTTATGCCCACGTCTAGGATTTTATAACGTTTTTGGTATGTATGCATCACAGGTAATGCGTATGACGCTGTCGACGTTGAACTGGCGGAGACGAGAGATGGTGCGATGGTTGGTCACGTGTGCCACAGAAGTCGGTGAGTTTGAGCCATTCAGCTGTTAGTAGTCTTTGTAACTGTGTGTTCACACCAGACATGTAAAAGGTGGCAAAACCGCGCTTGAAAATTTTGAGTTTACTCGCTTCATTAGCTTGTGAAAGTCGTGTGTGAAATACTAGTAATTTTGAGACGTTCGCGCCTGAATTCGCGTCATGGGATGGACTTGTATAGCTCAAAAAGAGTAAACTTACCAGATTGTTCGACCTCCTCACTCACTTTCTTCCAAGATCCTTTTAATTCCTGTAAAAGTACGAACGTGTCTCGTATAGTGATGATAATTGTCTACCATTGTTGTTTTGTTTTTCTGCCTCCGCTCGCTTCCTGTAATCACATCACTGATAGAGCAAGCTCCTGATTGGTTAACGCAGCACGAAAATCCTCCAATGTTCCGATTTTTCAACTCCGATTTTTGCAAGCAACTAAAACAGACACTATTTTTGAACCTAAAAAAATGTGTTTGGGAAAGCCTTATATTGTTCAAGCTCCCCCCTACAACATATTAATCTGATTAATAGGTTAATGTTGATGTTATAAACCAAACAGAAAGGTGTTTATGATTTAAAAAGGAAGCATTGAAATGAGCATTACTAAACTTGAAGCAAAAATAAATTTCAGCAAATGCAAACTTCAATCAAACATAGCAAGAGGTAAACACCAAATAACTTATCTTCCCTTACCTGTTGCTGTTCAGTGTGCAATTAATCAATACAAATTAATACGACGTTAATTTTTAAAAGTGTGAGAGGTCCGTGCACGTCCTCCGCTAGCAACACAGAAAAAGCAAAAAGCGCAATCGGCTAAACGAGCATTAAATATTAATATGACGTTGATTTATTAATTTATATTCACAAAACTTATCAACAAAACATCGATTAAAATTAAGAGACAAATTATATGAAACGAAATTCATTTTAAAGTAGAAAATTAAACTCGAAAATAATGTCTGACCTATTACAATTCTCCCAATTACAGTCTATCTTTCGTAATAAACTAACTAAATTTAAACAAAACATAAACAACATTACAACAATATTCAAACCCAATAATACTCAAATATAAGATAAAAAAGACATTATCTATAAGGATACACGTTAAAACAATCCGATGTAGCGTTTATAATAGCTAGTTGGTAGATGTTTACTATTTTTGGCAAAACTTGCAAATCTCCATTTACCTGAATAAAAATAATTTTTACTTTGAAAATGATGCGCTGTCACGTTAACATCAGCTGTTCGTTTAAATAAGACTCCGTCTACATTCATTTACACTCGGCGCAACGTCTGAGTTCTCAAACTAAAACCGGATCTGCAGCGTTTGCAAACAAATCCGTTTATGAGGGTGGAAAATGGTGGTGTAGTGTAAATGAAAGGCATAAAGTAACGCGTTTTAAAGGATAAACACATTAATGTAAACATAGCCTCAATTCACCGCGCTTACCGCGCTGCAGGATGCCTATTTGCGTCTTTGCATTGACATAACATCCGCCAATGCAACTCGCACGAATCACGCATTGGCGCTCAATTTGCCACTCTTCCCACGCCGCAGGATGCCTATTCGCATCTTTGCATTGAGATAACATGTAAATCACTCGTGCTTGCTGCCTCTTTTGCGTCTGGTGTGAACGCACCATTACTCAGAAGCATTAAGATATCACCAATGTTGTATAAGTATTGCATGCACGAACAATTTGAATGTCTTGTTGACTTTCTGGAAGTCTAATAACGTCTTGTGTCCGCAGGGGTCTACGCCTTGGACAGCATCATGCAAAGCTGGTTCACGCTTTTCACGCCCACCGAGGCCACCAGCATCGTGGCCACCACCGTCATGTCCAACAGCACCATCGTACGGCTTCACCTGGACTGCCATCAGCAGGAGAACCTGGCCAGCAGCGCGCGGACGTTAGCCCTGCAGTGCGCCATGAAGGACCCCCAGAACTGCGCCCTGTCGGCCCTGACGCTCTGCGAGAAGGACCACATCGCCTTCGAGACGGCCTACCAAATCGTGCTGGACGCGGCCACCACGGGCATGAGCTACACGCAGCTCTTCACCATCGCGCGTTACATGGAGCACCGCGGCTACCCCATGCGCGCTTACAAACTGGCGACTCTCGCCATGGCCCACTTGAACCTGAGCTACAACCAGGACACGCACCCGGCCATCAACGACGTGCTGTGGGCGTGCGCGCTCAGCCACTCGCTGGGTAAAACCGAGCTGGCGTCCATCATCCCCTTAGTCGTGAAAAGCGTCAAATGCGCCACCGTGCTGTCGGACATTTTGCGACGCTGCACGCTGACCACGCCCGGCATGGTGGCGCTGCACAGCCGCAGGAATTCTGGGAAACTGATGTCATTAGACAAGGCCCCGCTAAGACAGCTCTTGGACGCCACGATCGGGGCCTACATCAACACGACGCACTCGCGGCTAACGCACATCAGTCCGCGGCACTACAGCGAGTTCATCGAGTTCCTCAGCAAAGCCCGAGAGACTTTTCTCATGGCGCACGACGGACACATTCAGTTCACGCAGTTCATAGACAACCTGAAACAGATCTACAAAGGCAAAAAGAAACTCATGATGCTAGTCCGAGAGCGCTTCGGCTAGCGCTCTCGTCGGAAGAACGGCGACATCAAAAACAATACGAACCACACCGGTATTATGTGTATAGACTTATAAAAAATGGAAAAAAATGGAACGTTGTCATGTTGTGGAAGTTTGTGTGTTTCCCTTTTATTTGTATGAAAGCGTGGGAACGTTAAGAGCGAAACGAACGTGTTTCGGTTTACACACTGAGTATATGTTGTCCAGTGGCGAAGGTCCACACAGCACTCCGATTATCTCTCTCTCTCTCTCTCTGTTTTAACATTCACAGCCTCAAAGTGAAGAAATATGGCTTTAAACCAAACAACACCTCCATCCTAAGTGACGAGTACCTCATATGGCTTCAGCTTTACTCCTCTCTGAACCAACAGTGTACTAAAAGAAGTGTTAGGAAGACGGCAAACCATTCGGGACTTTTCTTCGTATTTTTTCCGTTTAGCAGGCTAATCGCGCATCTTTGCAGTGCTGTTTCGTCCGAAAGCATGTCACACGCTCACGCTTATAAACCCATTGTGCTTGCGCTTGTGGAAACTTGGCGACTGTCGACATACATTCTCAGGGATTTCTATTTGAAAACGAAACAAAAAAAAACTGAAAAAAAGAGAAAATGATCATGAACGCAAAAGAATGAGAGCATTTTATTGTACTGTATATATGATAGTATATGTCTGAATATTGAAAAAATGTATACGTTAACTAATTTATAAAGAATATTCTATGTAATGCAAAATACTTGAAGCTGCAGTACCTTGGTTTAAAACAAAACATATCAGAGGGACTAAACGCGGGCCTCGGGCTCTGTTCCGAATCGTGTACTGCTTACTGCGCAGTATATACTGTATACTACTTACTTACTTCAATTACAAGTAGGCATTAACCACGCTAAACATTTCAGAAATAAAGTAAACTTGCATTATTGGATATCTGCTTGCATATGTTATTCTATGCATACAGAGAATCGGTATACGTAGTATATACTGCAGCAATAGTATGACTAGTACAGTAGTGTGCTATTCTGAACATAGCCAGCGCTGTCGGGGCTGGAATCGGGCAGTGAATCTGCGCGCTGGGCGTCTGCGCCGGACGATCGGGTTCGGACGGACGCCCGGCCGAGCGGCAAGCCTTAGCATTAAGAATTGGGAATGCAAGAAACGCAGGCCGACGTGCCTCGAAAAATTTCGACTCAACAGTATGGATGTTATGGCAGACATGCGGAGTGATTGGCCTGACGATGCTCTTGTTTCTTTCCACAATAATCGAGTCACGACGACGCTTCATTTTTATGCACAATAACATGTACACGCCTATCTGCTGACATCTTAACTTTGTGCAGGACAGAAAGTTGCTGTGCAGGTCTGACTGTTGAAACGTTTTGTAATCCCTTTTGTTTTTTTCTTCACGTTTTGTTGTTCCTGTAGGTTTTCTCAACGAAACGGCCTTCTTTCTTGCCTTGTCTTAACGCTTTAAAATAACCAAACTGGAGTTCTAACTACCAAACTTGTTCATTAAAATGAAAGCCAACCGACTTTGGTTATTACAACTTTGCTGTCTTTAATTTTTAGCTGAACGCTTCTGTATTCTGTGCTTTAAAAAGCAGTTTTTTATTTTCATTTTTTATTTTATTTTTTGGTGCAAAAACGTTGTCGAGTGTCCCCTTCCTTCCTTCCTTCCATAGAGGTATGTCTGTAGCTCTTTTACTTTTCGTTTGTTTAGAAACTGAATTATAATTTTTCTTCGTTTTATTTATTATGAAAGGTAAACGATTGTACTTCACCCGTGTCGACATGCTCATGAAGTTGAATTTAAGATTTGATACACCGATATCAATTTATTTATGTAACTAAATCACTGTTTTATAAACTTGTTAATGATTCAACATTTTTGTTTTAATTAAAATTAGTTTTTTGAGAGGAAGAAACTCATTGCGTTGTTTCTGTGCACGACACGATACACATTTTAAATGTTTGATCAAATTTGTGACTGTCTATAAAAACTATTCACTGCATATTCTTGATATTAAATAGGATGATTTTATTTAGAAAACATTAAATCACAAAAAATGACTTTGCTCAAACAAGGTCACATTTAGGATATACACATTAAATTTGCTGCTTGTTGTGTCAACTGTCTAAGATCTCTCCAATATAAAAATACACAGCACATACAGTACATGGTACTAGAGTTGTCAAACGATTAATCGCGATTAATCACATACAAAATAAAGGTTTGCTAGCATAATATATTTGCATGTGCATTGTGTGCAATTATTTTATAAATATAAATATATTTATTTATTTATTTATTTATTTATTTATTTATTTATGTATACATTTAAGAGTGTTATTATG
Source organism: Misgurnus anguillicaudatus (assembly GCF_027580225.2). Lineage (NCBI taxonomy): Eukaryota > Metazoa > Chordata > Actinopteri > Cypriniformes > Cobitidae > Misgurnus > Misgurnus anguillicaudatus. The sequence goes on from NC_073348.2 coordinate 39,536,634, forward strand.
TTTATTTTTTAATTTAATATATTATATAAAATATATAAAAATATAAATAAACATAAATATACATGTAAATGTTTATTAAATACTTGCATGTGTGTGTATTTATATATACAAAATGATTTCTATATATATTATGCAAAAACAAACTTTTATTTTGAATGCAATTAATCGCGAATAATCTTTTGACAGCCCTACATGGTACACAAATATTAAGTAAAAATAATGCAATTTTATTCAACATTTCTCTTGCTTTCTTTATTGCAATGATGTTGCATGGTTTGCATTTTACATTTATTCTTATTATTATTATTTGGAATTAATCATTCATTTAAATATTTTTGAACAATGTTTGTGACCAGAAACTTGCTATCTTTTGTAAAAGAGATCTACATTATGAGAAGCTGTTATGAGTCTTAAATCATGATTGTTTTTCTAGCAACTTTTCGTCTGTTGTGTTAGATTAGCTTTAGGATTTACAGTTTGGTAAATTCCAGATGTCAGCTCCACAAAGACTCGACCCACCTTGTCTAAACAGGAACTGTATGAACTGACTGCAGCGAAAGATTGACACTCGACTTCACATTTGGTTTATAAAGATAAGGTTGACCGCACTAATAAAACACAACAGATCCTCTCACACACTCTTTTTTTTTTATGGTAAACATCCAAGAGCATTGAAAAGTGAGGGAGACTTGGGGTACAATTCAAACTCTTCGAGCTGATGAGGTCCTTCGCACCATGAAACTGCATTTATTGTCATGCATTTATTTTCTTATTAAGCTGTGATTATGCATAGAGATTCTCGTTTGTGTTTGCTTTGTTTTTCTTGCCTCTCTTTATCAGCATAATGGACAGATGGGATGAAGACCTGCTGACCAATGTTCTCCCTTCACACTCGGCTTCTGAGAGCACAGATGCACCGTCAATCCAAGATGGAGTATTCGGTCCAGACCGTCAGACCCCCGGTACATTTGGAAGAACAAACTGTAATAGGCTCATAGTCATAATTCCCATGAAGCATTTTCAGGCCTGTGAATGTTCCTGCCAAAGCTGGGCTGAACAGGAGGCCGCGGGTTTCGGGTGAGGTTTCCAAGTTCTTGAGTGAAGATGGTAACAAATTCGAGCTTTGTGACTTTATCGGGCCTGGCATGACATGCCACTAACCAAAGACACCGCATGCGACCCTGTCGAAAATTATCCAATGAATAGAAAGAGAAAAAGCAATCAGACTTTAAACTGAGCAAGTACATAAATAATCAATCTGGAAAATAGGGCTGCATAACGATTAATCGCAACTAATAAAAGTTTTTGTTTACATTATATATGTGTGTGTGTATTGTGTATAATAATAATTATGTATATATAAATACACACGCATGTATAATTTTAAGATATAAGAAAATACATTATATATAAATATGTAAATAATTCTATAATATATTCATGCATGTGTGTGTATTTATATATACATAATTATTATACACAGTACATGATGTAAAGCAAACATTTAATTCTGCAAAGGATTAGTTACGAAAAAACTGTCTCCTTACTTTACCATGATTCACCACGCCTTAACAACTTATTATAATGATTTATAATCTGAGCTGTCTGATTGTATTTCACAGGAAATGTCAGTTTTTTTAATGCATGCATATAAAGATAAGTATGTAACGCAACCTGTAATATTGTTTCAAACAGAGATGGTTTCAAACGAATTGCTGCTTTGGCTTTATACTACAAAGTGTGGAAGATATATGCCAACAGGCTTTTATACCTTATATATTTTTATACGGCTCGTTGGATTGCTTGATTCTGATTGGCCAGTCGCGAATGCGCAGGAATGTTAGTTTTTTTCCGAAATAACATCCATTTAAAACGAATAACGCAGTAACTCGAACGTCATTTTAACAGGTACAGTTTAACATTACACAAAAATTAAATATAAATATGTCTCTTAATATAACAATACATTTACAAATGATTAAACAAAATAGTGTGTGTCTTGCTTATTCGTGAAAACCGAAAAGAAACCTGTTTTCCTCAGAGAAGTTCTGTATTCAATGAGCAAAAATATTTTCAAATTCAAAATCAAAATCCCTTCAGTGTTATACAAGACATGTTTGAGCTTATTTTTGCAACAACAACCAGCTGCCTATACGTTATCCCTTACAGAATGGTATCTAAAACAGTAACTAGTTGGTGATTCTCAGGAAATCCAGATTTAGAAGGTGTCCAGCATCAGATTTTTTTTAAAAAGCCCTTGAAACCAATTCATTTTTTTGCACATATAAGATTAAGGTCTGAACTTACTATAACCATTATTTTTAGAGGTTTTATTTCTTATAGAATTATTTACATTTTTTAGATATAATCAAAACATATAATTACCGCAACACTATATTACATTAAATATTTGCATTTACAATTCATGTTTCGGTAATGAGAACTAAAAAGTTGTCTAGGTACTATGACAAACAAAATTTGTACTTTTATCTGAAGCGAAAAAATGAGAACTGCTTACCTGGTAGCCATCTTGAGTGTCACAGTCAATTATGTCCCTTACAACATTTTTTTTGAAAATGTTAGTTCCTTGACGGCTTAAACATTTGAAAATTGTTGCGGAGGATGAGAAAATTTTTCTTGAACACATTTATATTCCTTATTATTTACCAATGATCACCAAATAGCACATGTTTCTTTACTGTAAATGTTTATAGTATAACATGCACTGAAGCTTTTAATTTTTTTGATTTTTTTTAATTATAAATATTTCCATGTCAAAGAACCCAAATCCAGTCATGGACACGTTGCAGTAATGAAAATTTTCCCCTTAAATGTGGAAAAAACAACAAAATTGGTTTGTATGATGTCATTTGAAATCATAGTACATGAAGAGATGTTTGTAACTGTATGCTTCTTATTTTGATAGCATTTACCTTTTTTAATCAAAATGTTTCATGACAGCTCATAAGTCAAATTATTTTCAATTTTTGAATAAAATTGTATAAAGATGAAGGTACGCACATTGCATTGTGGGATATGTTATCACTGGTTATATATACTGCACATTTTCTTTCACCCCTGACTACAGTAAATCCTTGACCCCGGTAATAATGTCATAAGGGATCTTGAGAGGGTTCTTTTGTAACTAAATGATATATCAGCTATAAAACAGGAAATGATTTACTCATAAACCTTTCGTTGCTGATGACCCATTCATCAAATGTCATTTTCTCTTAAAACTCTTCTATAGCGGTCCTCTAAAAATTGAAAAGGATATCTGATATCTGTCGCTACGGCAGCAGCGTGCTGTTCACTTCCTCTACGGCAGGAAGAGTTGGTTGTAAATGTGTTCTGTTGACATGTGTTGTTAACGCAGATGTTTAGTTCTGAGCAGTGGTCAACTTTGATCCTTATCACACGACAGCCAGACCCCAAACACCCTACAGTGACCGTAGGCCCGGGCGTCTGGACGAGACCTTTCTCAGCCGAAACAGGAAGTCAAATCCTTAAAACAATGAACGGCTGCTGGCATAAACAACACAACCTCCTGATCCGCTTTCAAAATATTCCTGAAATATTTCATTTACATCCCCTCATCTGTATGTCATGATGTGTTGGAAAAAAGCAAGATATTTTTTAGATCAGATTCATGTTGTTAAAGTCATATTAGAAATCGTATTATTTTGTGTAATTTCACCTCCGTTTGAGCGGATGTGGTAATTTGTTAGCGTGTCCCAGGTGCCAAGCAATGTTCCAGGTGTTTCTTCATTTTTGCTTTGTATAATTGAAATGTTTCAAACATGTCTTTGTGGGAATTCTGTACAATTAATGTTTTTCTGTGTCCTTACTTACTTTCAAACAAGTTTGTTTTTTATAGCTTTTCCAAAAGCCAGGCCCTTGAAGATGTCATCCCTTAAGTGCAACAAAACAACAACAGCAAAAATTATTTTAGTGATGATTTCTGGATTTAGTTACGAAGTCTGACTTTAAAACACTCTCTTCTGTTTAATAATGCTAAAATATGTGATAATATCATGATAATATTAAATAGTACATATATCTGAATTATTACATAGGGTTCACAGTTCATATGTATTGGCTATTATGTTCAAAATGGCAATATCATGGATACACTGCAAAAAATGCATTTCAAGAAAAAAACTTTCTTAGTACTTGTTTTCAGTAAGAATATCTTAAAATTCTTAAATTAAGATGCTTTTTCTTGATGAGCAAAACTTTTAGACCAAAAATATCAAATTTAAGTGATTTTGTACATAAAACAAGCCAAAAAATCTGCCAATGGAGTAAGCAAAAAAATCTTAAGAATTTTTCTCAAACACTAAATTCAAGAAAAAATTGGCAGATTTTTTTTGCTTGTTTTATGCACAAAATCACTAAAATTTGATATGTTTTGTCTAAAAACTAGACTTATTTTCTTGGGTCGTTTTGCTCATCAAGAAAAAGCATCTTAATTTGTGAATTTTTGGGTATTTTTGCTGGAAACAGGACAAAAATACTGAGAACATTTTTTCTTGAAAATATTTTTTGCAGTGTAGATTCACAATTTATTATTTATTTGCTATGTCTAATGTACATATACTTACATTTTTTGTAATTTAGAAAATATTTAAACTTTTAAAATAACATGTTACTATTACACCCTTAAAATGCTGGGTTATTTGCAACCCAGCGCTGGGCGGCAAAGGGACAAACCCATGCTGTTGGGTTGTAATTTGACCTATGATGGGTTGTTTTAGCCCATTATTAGGTCAAATATAAACATTTCTGTGATAATTTAACCCAATGGCTGGAGTCATGCCTTTCTGATCCAACGCTGGGTTGAAAATATCCCAGCTTTTTTGTGTATGTATGTAGTACATGTAAATATATAATATTTATGGTCAAAAAATAAATGTAAAAAATAAAACGTTAGTTTGATCATCACTAGATTATAATGATGAATTTCCTCGCCCAGAGTGTTTTAGATATAATTTTTTCTTGAGATACGATAATAAAATTTTTAGCAACAGGCCCGGTATTAGGATTGCTGGACTTGGGTGGAAATTTTGGTTGGGCAGCGAAACAGGATTCATACACTAAAAAAATGTTGGGCTGTTTGTTTCAACCCATTATTGGGTAAAATATAGGCAAACCAAATGGTTTAGTTAATCTAAAATTTTCTTGTAAATAAAGTCAAATCTATATGTATGTCCTTGACAAACTGGCTTTTTGACACATTTTCTTCTTGTTTAGGTTTCTTTTGCAATTTTTTCTGCGACTATGGTTACAATCACATTTGCATACTTTATGGCTTGCTGGACATTTTTGGGGGGCATAGGGAATGTCTGGGGGGGGCAAAGCCCCCTAACCACCCCCCTAGACTTGGCCTTGCTTGTCTTTTAGCAAAAACTATTTTAACTGTACTGTAGCGCTTCAAATTCACTCATAAATGCCAGTGGCCATTATGAGGGACCATTACTGACCATTCAATAAGCTTCACATTTTACCCAGTTGCCATTGTTTGCTCTTTCGGAAAAAGTATTTCCATACGAGAGCTTTGAAAGCAACCTTCTGAACTTTCACATTCTCAAGATTTGACATCTTTTCACTTATGCATGAGTTAACCTTTCATGCACTTCTGTGTAGATCAGCATCAGTTCTCTGTAATCTGTTTCTTACCCAAATCCGATGGCTATTCGATTAAATAATGCTTGGGTTGGAGAATACAGACTCCACCACATTTATCAATGGTCTGCAGTGTTTGGACTTTACCTGCACAACACACACAGCGTAATATCATCAAACTTGTACATGTGTGTAATCTACTGAAGAAGATAATATTTACTTATGATTAACCACACTGTCAAAAGAAAAGCATTTCTGTGTTCAGAGATTTGCAGTCATGTGCTGAAATCCCATTGGCCTACAGCAGATGTTTAACACTCATTTATTCGTTTTGCTGTCTCTGTAAAATCCTCCATGTGCAGAAATAAACAAAACAGCATGTTTTTTTCTAGCTTAATCTCATAATGACATAATTGTTCACTACTGATTTGAATATAACCCCCGGGAGATAAATTGATATGCTGTATGTATATTGGGTTATAAGGTTTAAATAAAGATTCATTCATTTATACTAGATATTATATGGATTTGTCTCTTTAATAGCGGTTTTTAGTGACCGGTGATATTATACGCTTTCATTAAAACCCTCAGGGTTTCACCTAAATCACATTAACACATTTTACATATTAATAAGTTCATCTTTGTGTGTGTCAGTATAATTTGGTGAGGTACTCTTTCTAATGTCTCATCATGGCATGGCCAAATAAACCTCGAGATTAAATTAACCATATAGCGACTTAGGAGAGCCCAGACTGTGCAAGCACACCTGAGCAAGGGGGTCCTTGATAGATAGGACCCCATAATCCACATGCTTCCCTCGAGAGCATCAGAAATACTCTGTGAATTCATGCATCAAGCTTACTGTCACACACAGTCATGCTGGTACTATAGATTTACTGTATGCACACTGAAGCTGCTGTCAGGTGAATTAACCGATTTAGTTTCAGATGGCACACACAAACTATCCACTATCTAAACAATGACTATCCAGTAGATATAACAAAAAATCTGAAAGGCTTAATTTCCATCTTGTAGCCCCGTTTGTAGAGCGCTATGTTAGCATTGCAAAGGTCAATGGTTTGATCCCTGGAAATGCAAATACTTCTTAAATTTATAGGTTGAATGCAAAGCTTCTGCCAAATGCATAAATGTAAATGCATAGCCAGCCTGATCCCACAGAAATTCATACAAATATTATGAGTTGGTATGAATTCGTATGAAGCAAATCATACAAAAACTAACAAATGTGGTTGTATGAATTAAGTAACCCCCATATGAAAAAAAAAATTATCTGGCTAAAATTATGTTTTAAATATATGCTAAATATATTTTAAAATTTGAAGGTTAAAACTAAATATATTTTAAAGGCAAGCAAATACATTTCTAATTTTACAATCCTTATTGCAAGAGATGTATTCTTGGCCAAAGCATTTTAAATATATGCTTAAAAAAGCTAATTTTATAAAGTATATTTTTGAAGTTTAAATATTTTTATTTTTAACCTTTTTAAACCTGTCATGTTGAATAACGTGAATATATTTCCTTGCTTTATAATCTATTTAAAAAATGGCCAAAAAATATATTGATGAAAAATAAATTTTTGTAAACCTATTTAAAAATATATTTCAGGACATATTTTTTTTGGAACATTTTACGTATATTCTGAAATATAGTTAAAAAATAAATATGTTTTAAAGCATTTATATTCATGTTGCATTGGAAGAAAAACTTGTAAATATATAACAAACCTGTAAATATATAACAAATAAACTCTTTGAAAAGATTAAAATAAAATATATTTTCAACTGCAAAAAATATACTTATAAATTTATATTTTATACAGACTTATACATTTTATATAAACTTTTATATTTTGGCCAAAAAAAAATATATTTGTTGCCATGAGTTGTAAAATTAGAAATGTATTTGTTGCCCCTGAAATACATTTTTAAATATATATTAATATATGAAGGTTAAAACTAAATAAATTTTTAAATTTAAAAATATACTTAAGCTTTACTTTCTACAAAATGTATTTAGCATATTTTCTAAACATATTTTTGGCCAGAGAATTTTTTTTCTTTTCGTATGGGAATGTCACAAACACACTATTTGGTTTAATAATTTGTAAATAATGTCACATATGTTAATAAAAGACATTTATATTTAATTTTTGTGTAATTGTACCTGTCAAAATAATTTACAGCATCTGGGTCACCATGTGTTATTAATTTTGAGCAATTGTTATCTGGAAATAACAAAAATGTCAATTACTGTAAATGACACGACCGGCCAATCAGAATCAAGCATTCCAATGAGCTGTGTAATATCATATTATAAAATACGTACACTGAAAAAAAAAACAATCTCAGATTTACAACTAATTTCAATTTATTATTTATCTTGACCAAGCCTGCCGCACAAGCCCTGAAAAGTAAAGCCAAAACGTCTCGATCGCCCCCCAGTGACTGGTCCCAGTATAGGTCATAAACCCCGCCTCCCTCATGTTATTCAATGGGCCTTGAGACAATCTAAACAATTTAATTACACTTCAATTATCTTTTTTCCGAGGCTGGTTTCTGTCATTTACAGTAGTTTTTATCGCGCTAATGTAAATTCAAGTGTTTGTTTTTAAAATAAGTTTGTTTTATGCTATAAAAACGCATTTTTAACGGCTTCACTTTTCACCAATGGAAGAGAGCGAACGGGCGTCGTCCATCTTTTTTTACAGTCAACTTCATTTTATAAGTTGTAGCAACTCATCTCTTGTCAAGAGAAATAACAGTAAGTTAACATGACTTGTAAATCTGAGTTGATTCAACAAAAAATGTAAGGCTGCAAAGTTTTTTTACAGTGTACAAATTACCATGTGATTGTGTTGGTATAGCATCAGCATTTGCAATGTAACTAGATATTTAAGTCTGTTTGAAATAAAATCTGAATATATATATATATATTGTTTAAATTCACAGATTTTCTTTCTAAAATGTGCATACATCTGCTGATTCAGTCTAGACGTGGTTGTGGGTGATAAGCTGTCAAGATGACTTAAAGAAAGACAGTTTTTGTTAAATAAAGGATCACAGCAGTGAAAGAATCTAAGGTGCCCTTTAAGTTCATTAACTTAACTATTGACCCTGCTATCTAAAATCTGTCTCCTCAAGTTCCCCGTGAGGAGGATTTCTGTGTGCCTGGCAAATTTGACTTTTTTTCTCTCCAATAAAGAAGCAGAGTTTCCCCTGGGCGATGGAGAAACTTTAAGGCCTGCTGGTTTTTGAAGCCTGTGAGTCTCATCCTCTTCCTCTGGCCTTCAAAGATCATCTCACCACAGATGGAACGTTAACCTAGAGATTTAAACAAGGTCTTCTTATATCCAAAACATCTATCAGCATGTGATACATCGCACTGGGGTGTTTGTGACCTTTTCTCGAGAGATGAAAGCCTCGACTCACACTTTCATCTAAAGCAACAGCCACCGAGATTTCAAGACACTGTTTCTGGACGGCATGTGACGTCATACGTCTCAACTATAAAGACGAGCAAAAATGTCACGCACATCAATGTCTGTTTGTAAAGTTTGTAAATGTCACTGCTGAAGAAAGAAGAAATAATGATGGACAATTAATCTACTTTCATTCCGTCCCTGTAATACAATTTGAGTTGAGTTATAATATGGATCAATGTTTAATCTATTATTGTCAAGTGCAACATCACCATTAAATCATTAAAGAATTTGAATAAACATGTTTAATGCAGTATTGGTAATATTCAAATAATTCAATCTTAACACAGCGAAATAAAATATATTAGAGATTGAGCTTAATGATGATCTGATTATGCAAATGAGTTAATAATGGACTTCTAAAATAAATATAAAATTCAATCCATCTAATGTGATTGTATGAATACTGCTTATGGTGGATGTTTGACATTAGCATTGACTGTTTTGACATTCTTAGAAAAATGTGCATGAATTTCCATACAAGCTGTCATTTCAAAGAAACTCTTCAGTATTGAAACAGAAAGTTTCAGTAAGTTTCTTAAATGTTTCTTAAAAGTTTCTTAAATGTCAACAAGAGAACATGTGATTTATACAAAAAAGCCCTTTAATTTGTCATTGCAATGCTTAACTGATTAGTAGTTCAAATGTACATTTGTGTGTATATATTATATAAATATATACTAAAAAAAAAATGATTCATTGAATTTACTCAATTTTTTTAAGGTAAGTGGTTGCAATCAATTTATTTAAGCTACATTTAAACAAAAGTTTTAGATTTTATTTTACTTTACCAATCTTTTTTGTTTAAATGTTTCTTAAATAAATATTTTAACCTTAATACATCATTATCACACCTTTAAACTTTCAAAAATTTCTAAAAAAAAGTCTCAACTTCTCTTCTCCTACAATGTTTACCTGTAGTTTCTCTTCAGTAAAGCCGCTCTCTGGATCTCCGCAGAGACTCTCTCTGATTTATTCTTCTCAGATCTTTCACATCCCTGGTGGATTTCTATAAATGCCTCATGAATATCCTCTTTAATTTTTATTTATGGCCCAGGGTTTTATAATTGAATAGTAATTAATACCGTCAGTCCCCGGCACTCTTCTTTACATAGACGCTTTCAGGTGATAAATGGAGCCCATCTATTAAGGTACCTACCAAGCCCCGGTTCCTCGTGACGTTCCTGATTAAAGCATCATTCCTCCGCTCCCGTTTTCGCCCAAAAGAGAGATTTAATTTCAAAATTGCCCCCGATAACGTCGGCCGGTTCTGACCACTCAGTAAAATAGATCTCTTGTAAGATTCATAATAGATGAAGAAGAATCGAGCCCATTAATAAAACTGATAACTTCATTTAGGCATTGTGAATTTGGGAGCATTTTACCAGAGGGCCTCCATTACTTTTTATTGTATTTAAAGGAGATATAATTAATGTCCTAGATCAGTGAAATTCTGAAATACCTCGACAGAACAGGTTTTTATGGGCATGAGGAAAATTTCAATATTCCGTTCAGTGGCCGCCGAGTGTCCCTAAAGGAACTTAAAGAGTGCACTCAATCCCATGATGCATCACAATAAGGAGGGTAAAAAAACTGATGGACACTCACAACTTCAGCGGGCTTTATACTTTTGAGTTAATTGTATGGCATAGCCTATGCAGAGATGCAAACCCTACGCAGTAGCCTATGGCATAGCCTACGCAGAGATGCAAACCCTATGCAGTAGCCTATCTCATAGCCTACGCAGAGATGCAAACCCGATGCAGTAGCCTATGGCATAGCCTACGCAGAGATGGAAACCCTACGCAGTAGCCTATGGCATAGCCTACGCAGAGATGCAAACCCTATGCAGTAGTCTATGGCATAGCCTACACAGAGATGCAAAACCTACGCAGTAGCCTATGTCGTAGCCTACGCAGAGATGCAAACCCTACGCAGTAGCCTATGTCGTAGCCTACGCAGAGATGCAAAATCTACGCAGTAGCCTATGTCGTAGCCTACGCAGAGATGCAAACCCTACGCAGTAGCCTATGGCATAGCCTACACAGAGATGCAAACCCTACGCAGTAGCCTATGGCATAGCCTACGCAGAGATGCAAACCCTACGCAGTAGCCTATGGCATAGCCTACGCAGAGATGTATAGCCTACACAAAGATGGAAACCCTACCCAGTAGTCTATGGCATAGCCTATGCAGAGATGCAAACCCTACGCAGTAGCCTATGGCATAGCCTACACAGAGATGCAAACCCTACGCAGTAGCCTATGGCATAGCCTACGAAGAGATGCAAACCCTACGCAGTAGTCTATGGCATAGCCTACGCAGAGATGCAAAACCTACGCAGTAGCCTATGTCGTAGCCTACGCAGAGATGCAAACCCTACGCAGTAGCCTATGTCGTAGCCTACGCAGAGATGCAAACCCTACGCAGAAGCCTATGTCGTAGCCTACGCAGAGATCCAAACCCTACGCAGTAGCCTATGTCATAGCCTATACAGAAATGCAAACCCTACGCAGTAGCCTATGGCATAGCCTACGCAGAGATGCAAACCCTACGCAGTAGCCTATGTCGTAGCCTACGCAGAGATGCAAAATCTACACAGTAGCCTATGTCGTAGCCTACGCAGAGATCCAAACCCTACGCAGTAGCCTATGTCATAGCCTATACAGAAATGCAAACCCTACGCAGTAGCCTATGTCGTAGCCTACGCAGAGATGCAAACCCTACGCAGTAGCCTATGTCGTAGCCTACGCAGAGATGCAAAATCTACGCAGTAGCCTATGTCATAGCCTACGCAGAGATCCAAACCCTACGCAGTAGCCTATGTCATAGCCTATACAGAAATGCAAACCCTACGCAGTAGCCTATGGCATAGCCTACGCAGAGATGCAAACCCTACACAGTAGCCTATGGCATAGCCTACGCAGAGATGCAAACCCTACACAGTAGCCTATGGCATAGCCTACGCAGAGATGCAAACCCTACGTAGTAGCCTATGTCGTAGCCTACGCAGAGATGCAAACCCTATGCAGTAGCCTATGTCGTAGCAGCCTATGGCATAGCCTGGCGTGTACCTCTCCCAAAATGTAACAGCGCGTAAGTGCTGTGATTCAGGTAAAAAAAAATCTGCGTCACATTTCCTCATATGACTTTCCGCTTACGACAAAGATATTTAATTTGTCTTCTCAAATAACATATACAAGTTTCTTTTTCATTGGTGGGTTTACTGGGCTTCTTGAGCTGTTGCTCTGCTAATGTGGGTTACATGCGCGGATACTGCCTACTAGTGGTCTGCATGTGTTATTGCATATTGAACGACTAAGAAGTATGAATGAAAACCGACGCGTAGCCTACACTGGCCCTAGGCCTTACGCAAAAGTATAATGAGCCCTTAACTGCTGCTGACTTGGGGTATAGGGGACTATGTCAAAAACAGCCTTTGTATAACTCATACACAGATGATAAGGTTTGTCTTTTTTGTTTCTCAGCTCCACAACACCAGATATAAAGAAAACGCACAACCAGGTAAGCATAACACAAAGCAGAAACACACACAAGCTGTACTTCCTATGGACACATTGTGTCTTATTTGCAGGAAGCCATTTTGTTTCTATTGTTGTCAGCCCTCATTAGATTAATCTAACACACAGACACACACATGCAGGATGTTGCGTAATGACAGCACGAGGCTGAGCTGCACGGTTAACTCAGTTGGACCTAAAGCTTTCGCTTGTCTTTGCATTTGCTTTGTGTTTTATCTCTGCTGAATATTTTGCGGTTTGCTTCTGCTCGGGTATCTGTGGTGAGGTGTGAGACACTGAGACAATAAGCACCTTCTGTTATGCTCCACCTGTTCACTGACAGCCAGTCGAGCAGGTGTGTGTGCTCACGGGTATGTGTGTGCGTGCGTGTTGTAGTCAACATGCAGCGTGGGCTCCCGGTTGACAACACGCTGACAAACGCACACAAACACAACACAGAGGAATACGCAAACACAGGCACACACTTGTAACGTCTCTATTGATGTGAGAATCTGAACAATGTTGAAATGAGGGCCTGCACTGAATGTTTGGGATCTGTTGCATTCTTGCATTGCATCGGTGTAGAGATAACAAACGTTCATACTCAAAGATACAGTAGAGTTTACTTCTGTCTGTGCCATTCAACTGAATATATTCATATTTGTGGAGCAAAATTGCATTTGCTCTGCAGGTATCTCTTCTAACTGCTGACTGCAAGATATTGTCCATGCACTCGATGCTTAAAGTGTTCGTCACAGCAATGTCATAGAAAAAGACATTTTTTTAAATTGTTGAATATTTTCCAAATCTCATCTGGTGCTCGAGTTAATATTTTCATATTATTGAATGCACAATTGATTTTTTAGATTTCGAACTTTCCGATCGTTCAATCCGCGTCCCTGCAGGAGCTCAAACTTCCTGATTAAAATCACAGTCAGTGTGTTGTTTGACGACTTTTCACTGTAATTTTATGACGTGACCCCTGATGTTAAGCAGACTATTAGGACCTAACTGTCCATTTAATACACATAACCAGCGCAGCGGCTCACACAAAGCTTCATTAACAAAGCATGTTTAGACTAGCGAAAACACTACGCAGATATAAAGAAAGAAGTAATTACTGGAAATTAGCTGAACATCTGCTTGAGGTTTTGGGTTACCCTGAGATTAATTAAATGAAATATGGAGATTTCTGGTGTGTGTGTGTATGTGCTTTTTTTTACTCATCAGGCAGTGTGGTCACATTAAACCGCTGAGATGAAATGAGATTTCAAAGCTCTTGCTGTTTTGTGAACTGCGGCTGGACGGTGATGGTTTTTGCAGATTCTGACTGTGATGACCTATAATGTACATTGGGACTTAAATATATATGACGATATTGAGTATTAAGCTTTTAAATGCACACAATTGTAAAATGGTCTTCAGATGAATTTCTTATCTGATCCCAGCGAGCAATTCTGCGGTTAACAGACATCAAACAGCCGTCCAAACCACCGCTATCTCACTAGAAATCAAATTCGTATTACTTCATACGACCACATTCATAAGTTTTTATACGATTTGCTTTGCCCCCTGTGACATTGGGGTTAGATGCAGGGCTAGGGGTTTGGTTTCTTTATTGTTTTTTAATGAGAATCGTACGTTTTTTGCAAGATTAACTTTATATGAATTCATACGAATTCGACAACTTGTAAAATATGTACGAATTCTTGTGAGATCAGGCTGGTCCAAACACAACCAAGACGTCTAGACTGAAACGAGGCAAAATTTGGGCTGTCAGTGAAAATTAAATGGACGTCATAGCTCAAAAATTAATGAAATAAAATAAAAACATCTAGTAATTGACTTTGCTCGCATATCACGAGTTATTTAAGCAAAAACGACATGTGACAAATTTAAGCTTATTTTGGCTAGAAGTGACTTACTCATAGGAAAGACTATATTGGGTCTAGACAGTAAAATGACGGCTATCTTAAAATTGCAGGAACTAATTGTTTTCGTTTTGGTGAAGAACTGCATTAGCACTCCAAAGGTTATGGGTTCGATTTCCAGGGAGCACACATATTAATAAAGCAAATAGTGATGTACGTTGCTATAAATAAAAGCTCCTCCAAATACACTGCAAAAAATGATTTTCAAGAAAAAAAAAACGTAGTATTTTTGTCTTGTTTTCAGTAAAAATATCAAAAAATTCTTAGATTAAGATGTTTATCTTGATGAGCAAAACGACCCAAGAAAATAAGTCTAGTTTTTACACCAAAAATATCAAATTTAAGTGATTTTGTGCATAAAACAAGCAAAAAATCTACCATTGGGGTAAGAAAAAAAACTTGAAAATTTTTCTTAAACACTAAATTCAAGAAAAATTCAAGAAAAATTAGCTTACCACATTTTTTGTTCTATGCACAAAATCACTTAAATTTGATCATTTTGGTCTAAAAACTAGACTAATTTTCTCGGGTCGTTTTTACGGTCGTTTTTCTACGTTTTCAGATATTTTTACTGAAAACAAGACAAAAATTCTTAGAATTTTTTTCTTAAATAATTTTTTGCAGTGTACATAAATGTAAATATTACAAAACTAAACAATAAAAAAGTTCTTCTGTTGAATGTCAGCCTAACGTTTCCCTGAGATGTTTTAACACGAAAAACAACATCTTGCAGATGGATAAAAAAATCACAAAAATGTAAACATTAGAGAGTTGTTTTATTTAATGATTTGTTTTACATGCAAATTGGCAAGCATGTTGGTGCTATATGGCACACATGCAGGTGTCCTCTATTTGTGATCTGCATTCATTATCATTAAAAGCTTCACAAATGAGATCTCATAAACTACACACACACAAATGTGTTCGCACCACACATACACTTCCTGTCTGTTTTCTGTGTTATGTGGTCAAACTCTATCGCTTGTCACATCTTTGTATTTCGAGTGTCTGTCATCTTTTGCTCATCCTGTTCCTCTGAGAGAGAATTACTATTCCCAACACTTCTGACTCAATCTGTGCTTATAAACACAACATTTCCACAGCAGACACCTGCTAGAGTTTATAATAAATGAGCGTGTGAGTTTTAAAGTGAAGGCATGTAGAGAATGAGAATGGGTGGAGCTCTTATGAACCAAACATCATCTCAGATAATAAGTAGGGATGTTAGCTCTCTCTCTCTCTTTCTCTCTCTCTCTCTCTCTCTCTCTCACACACACACACACACACACACACACACACATCCAGATGAAGGCCGGGCTGAGTCGAGGTTTCAGTGGCTCTGATGGAGCCGTCAGCTGCTGGTGTGACAGGTGCACCATCGCCTGAACACAGAGGTGATCATTTTCTGCCGCTCTATAATGGACCATTGTTCTACGCTACAGATCCTTTCTGTTGTCTCTCTCTTTGTCTTTGGCAGCATACAGATCAAAATGATGGTATTTTACACGCACAAATGTAATAACGTGACAGAATTACTCGTAGGAAACTTTAAAGTGCTGTGAATTTGTAATGCACTTCAGCCAGAACGACACACAAAGAGCTCTCAACGTTATCCTGTAGCCTATACATCTTCAATGATGTCGGCAGAAGCATTCTTATATTTTGATTTAAGATTATGATTGTTTATTGAATATCATGCACAGATGAATCATTGAAAATGTTTCAATGAACATCTAAGATTTATTTTAATCATTTGTGATCGTGATTGCTTGTCATATATTTACTTTGTATGTTTTTGTGTGCTGTTGATAAGAGACATTTTCCTGTCAAGCATTATCTAGTTTATATGTTTCTCATAATTTTCAGTGACAGCACATTAATATTGAAATACATGCAGTGTCATTTACACACAGGGTTAAAAATGAATATGTTAAGCATCAAATTACTTTACAAATAATTTAAATGGGACAGAGAATAAAAAACATTTTTACCTTGTCTTTGTTGAATAATGGTAGTCTACCGACATTCACAAACATGCAAAACATGCTAAACATCTCAGTCTCATAGAAATTCCTCTTTTAGAAATGTCAGCCAGAAAACAGCCCAATCTGAAAAACTGATGCTTATGACATCACAGGCATCTAACTGCCCTTCCACTTTTTTAAATAATTGGCTACATGTTTTGAGTGGCAGCAAAGTCAGCCAATCAGTAATGAGATTGCAAGTTAAGCCAGTAGGGGGAGCCAAATAGGTGCAAAACCACTTGTTTAAAACCCCCACCCTAATAGAGCTATCTGAGAGAGGTTTTTAGGAAGCTTCTAAGGCATTACAGACCCAAACGAATTTTTTTTTGTCTACATGTCACATCACAGAACAAGGATAAATACTCCGTTCAATCATTCTATGTCACCTTTATGTTAAACAGTAACGTTTAGTAGCTCAAGTGTTAGAGCATTGCGTTTGTGTCCCTAAAATCATGGGTTTGATTCCCTGGGAACACAAATACTGATGATGCGATGTATACGTTGAATTTACTGTATATGTCACTTTGGATAAAGCATCTGCACTGCAAAAAATGATTTTCAAGAAATTTTTTCTTAGTATTGTTGTCTTATTTTCAGTAAAAATATCTCAACATTTTAGACCAAAAATATCAAACCCAAGCGATTTTGTGCACAAAACAAGCAAAAAAAATCTGCCAATGGGGCAAGCAAATTTTCCTTGAATTTCTCTTGAATTTAGTGTTTAAGAAAAAATTTCAAGATGTTTTGCTAACCCCATTGGCAGATGTTTTTGCTTGTTTGATCCACAAATTTGATACATTTTGTCTAAAAACTAGACTTAATTTTGCTCATCAAGAAAATGCATCTTAATTTAAGATTTTTTTATATTTGTACTGAAAACAAGACAAAAATACTAAGATTTTTTTTCTTGAAAATCATTTTTTGCAGTGTGGTAAATAACTTCAATTGAATTTAATTGAATTGAATTGAATTGAATTGAATTGACTAAATGTAAACAAAATAATCTGACGCCTACTGATTTAAAAAATGTGTGTTTATCTAGATATGTCTGCGGTGACACCTGTGTGAAATGATAATATTGTCATAAATATAAAGTAAAATATTGGGGAAAAATTACTCATGTTTTTGTGACCTGCACTGATAAACTCGTGTACAAATAATTATAAAAAAAAAGCTATATATTGTTTCATAATCAGTAAGAAATCTGTATTCAAACATAGTGAAAAAATCATTTTGGAAACCAAATGTGACCATACCAAGGTTGTATTTTTTATTGTTTCAAATGAAAGCACCGCACTTTTCGAAAAGCTGGCGGGTTTTGCGCTCTGTGGTTTTTCAGCGCTGCATACCTACTGAGAGTGGAAAAATTTTCAACTTTGGGTGAAACGCTCAGGGGTCCATTTCCCAAAACCATAGTTGCTAACCTGCTAGCAACTTAGTTGGTTGGTAATGGGAAATTAGCAACTATGGATTTGGGAAACGCACTCCCGATCTAGGGTGGCCATTCGTGCCAGTTCCGCCGGACACTCCCGAACATGTTTTCGGGTTCGTTCTCCGGAAGTCGCGTTGCTCGACCGCATACGTCATCAAGGTTTAATATTTCGGGTTTCATTTCAGAAAAGGAACCGTTACATTTCAAGGTAAGAATGAAACTACAATGATTGTATGTTTTAAAAGAAATAAATCTTAATTTTCTAATGTATTTTAACTGAAATGTGAGAACCTCGATGACGTATGCGGTCAAGCAACGCGACTTCCGGAGAACGAACCCGAAAACATGTTTGGCACGAATGGCCACCCTATCCAGATCGTCAATATCACTTCTCACTCGGCCGTCCATTCACGGTGGAGGAGGGGCGGGACAAATATCACAGCAACCAACTGGTGCATTATTCAGCGACTGATAAACAAAGCAGAAGTATCATAGAAACCAAAGCGCTCAGCTGAAAAAAAACTGGCAGGCACCAACAGTCGGCATCCGCCTGGCGTTTTTAACCGCGTTTAAATGCTTTGGTGTACACGCCTCTTAGGGTAAATGTTTAAATAAGCTTTTCATTGATGTATGGTTGGGATATTGTTAAGATATGACAATATTTGGCTGAGAACTAACAATTTGGAAATACAAATATTGAGGAATTGGCAATATAATTGAAGTCCTTAGCAACACATATTACTAATAAATAATTTTTTTGATATATTTTTGGTAGGACATTTACAAAATATCTTGATGGAACATGATCTTTACTTAATATCCTAATAATTTTTGGCACACAAGAAAAATCTATAATTTTGACCCATACAATGTATTGTTGTTGGCTTTTGCTACAAATATACCCGTGCGACTTATGACTGGTTTTGTGGTCCAGGGTCACAAATGTGCAATTCGCTCCTAATTTTGTTTCGAAAGAGCTCAAAAGCTCACTGTATTTGCCAATAAAGATAAAAAAGAAATCACCCAACCAAAATCCCATCATAATTACAGCTGAGCTCCTAAAGACAAATTTCCCAAGAGGACTTCACAGGCAGCACTAACTGGCGTCTCCTTTGACCCTGTTTGTCATTACGTTCCTCCACGGCATCTGAAGGTGTTTGCTAACACAACACTATAGTATGAAAGACACACGGCAGATGGTGATGCTGAAAGGTTGCGGCAGGATTTCTTTGGCCTGCAGGTGAACAGAAGATCTCAGGCTTTCTCATGTCAAACCGTCAGGTGAAGAGAGGAAGCAATCTGTGGGGGTGCGAAGACGAGCTGAAGATGGAACGAGAGAAATGGAGACTGTGATGCTGTGGTCTGAGGTGAGACTGATGTTTCTTTGGGTGAAGGGTGAGATGCAGGCGGATCACAGCAGGTGCACGGGGGATCGGATCGACTGAAGTGACAGATTTCTAGATGAAGGGGTCAAAGACTGAATCTTGTGTTGAAAAGCATGAAGGTAAAAACCCAAGCATTCGATATCTATAATGTATTCGTGATCTGAAGTATCTCAGCATTCTAGCTGGCTGTGCAGCGGCAATTCGTACATATTTGGCTATTCGCAATCATTTATACGACCACATTCATACATTTTTGTACGATTTGCTTTTGCCCGTCACGTTGTGATAAGGGGTGGGGTTTTGTTATTGTTTTTTATAATAATCGTATGTTTTTGTACGATTCACTTCGTACGAATTCATACGAATTAGCCAACTCTTAAAATACGTACAAATTTTCGTGAGATCAGGGGCCTCATTTATAAAGCTTGCGTATGCACAGATTTGATCGTTAAGTGTGCATAGACAAAAATCCACGGCAAAGTCCATATTTATAAAAACTGTCTTTGACGTGGAAAAGTGCTTATGCGCCACGTCAGGGTCGGAGCAAACGTACGCACTTTTGCTTATCCGATTGCTGCAGGTTTTTGAAATGTAAGCCATTCTTGCTGCTAGAAAAAGGTTTAAATATTGATAAGCGCTCTTTAATATGTTTATGACATTAATTAGGCGTTGTTTAAAGCTGCGCACAAGTTTAAGATCATTTGCGATTTTTAGATCATTTGTATATCTTGAAGACAGGGGTATGCGCAGTTTTAGTGCATACATTCATTTTATGAATCACACATACGCATTTTTGATACATGATCGTAAGATGTAAGATGGTTCCTAGTACGTAGCATTTTATAAATGAGGGTGATTCTCACGAAATCCAGATTTAGAAGGTTTCATCAGATTTTTTAAAAAGCCATTGAAGCCAATTTTTTTGGCACAAAGGTCAGAACTTACTATAACCATTATTTTTAGAGGGTTTAAAAAATATTTCCTATAAAATTATTTACATTTTTTAGATTATCATTTTCAAAAATGATCATTACCGCAACATGATATTACATTAAATATATGCATTTACAAACTCATGTTTCGGTAATGAGAACTAAAAAATAAGAACTGCTTACCTGGTAGCCATCTTGAGTGTCAATTATGTCCCTTCCAACTATTTTTTTTTTGAAAATGTTAGTTCCTTGAGGGCTTAAACAATGATTGAAAATTGTTGCGGAGGATGAGAAAATTGGTCTTGGACACATTTATATTCCTTATTATTGTCACTACATTTAACAATGATCACCAAATACCACATGTTTCTTTACTGTAAATGTTTATAGTATAACATGCACTGAAGCTTTAATTTTTTAGATTTTTTAATTATAAATATTTCCATGTCAAAGAACCCAAATCATGGACAGGTTGCGGTAATGAACATTTTCCTCTTAAATGTGGAAAAACAACAAAATTGGTTTGTATGATGTCATTTGAAATCATGTGCAAAATAGTACATGAAGAGATATTTGTAACTGCATGCTTCTTATTTTGATAGCATTTACTTTTTTTATCAAAATGTTTCATGACACCTCATAAGTCTAACTTCGCGAGAATCACCAATGAGGCCACAGGCTGGGCTAGGCATTGCATGGAGACATTTTATTTGAAGATGCATTTTTAAGAGTCTCGTTTAGTTATTTTAAAGAAAGAACAGTGACATTTTACAATAAGGTTGTGTTTGTTAACATTAGTAAATGCATTATCTAACATGAACTAACAATATGGTTCTTGTTAATGTTAGTTAATGCCAATGCAATTGTTCATGTTAGTTCATTGTGCATTAACTCTGTTAACAGATACAGCTTTTGTATTAGTAGATTTTGATATAATACAAAATAATAATATGTTAATGTGAAATGATTTATGAGTCATGAAACATTAGTCAGCATATTTGTGTAAACTGGTCCAATTCTCTCATCATTTCGCCTTCCGTTTACTATTAACCAAAATGATTACAATCATTTCAAAGAAAATTGTTGGGAAACCGCTGTGTTCTTTCCATCTGCACAGGCACGGTCAGAAAATTGGACATCTCTGGGTTTCAGACACCAGACCTCATTGAGATCTCCACTCAGGGTCACCAAGGAGACGGACCGAAGAGGCTCTCATCGTCAACCCACGATTGTGTATTGTGTCATGCAGCCTTTTCATTTACTGAAGTGCTTCACATACCTGGAATTCATGGGAGCGTCACTTTGGAATCACTCTCTTAGTTTGGCAGCACTTTATTACCCTGAAACGCTTCTGACCCTGGCTATAATTCCCTTTCTATTTCAAGGAGAACACAGCAATAAAGCGCACATCTAAAAGCGGGAGTGAAATCCAATGGGGTCCTGTGTTGTGAATGTCAGCTCGAGCGTTTGGGGAGGAGGGGGGCGGGACTGAGATGAGAAGGCGTGGAACAGTGAACGGCAAAGGGCCGTGATGATGACTTACTGTGAATATTTTTGCGCCCCTCATGTTTTCCGTTATCACAGCGTTTGACTCGCGACCCCCAACTTCAAAAGAATGCAGGCACCGGGGGGTTTCTTCCTCGTGTGTGCATCGGTATCGCTTCTGGGATTGAATTAGAGCGAATCCATTATACTGTTGCCATGGAAACCAAGGCACAAATGCTGATAAAGTGCGTTTTTTCTCAATAAATATGCATGGTGAAACAGACCGCATGCATGCACACCACATCCCGATAGTGAAACGTCAGTGCACGTGCGCATGATGAAAGGTCCAGCTCTGATTCAGAATACTTAAGCAGTCTACAGCCAGAAGAGATGCAGTTACCCATGTGACCAAGATCAAGTGCCAGTTAAAAAAAGATTGGAGAGGTAATCCGTCACTCTCATTGGCTGAGATGGTTATCGGTACAAAAGCAAAAGCGTGATTGATCAGAGGTGAGATTAAATCATGTCACTTGAAGCTTTAGAGAACGAGTACAGCCAAAAATTAAAGCTACGTTTACACGACAATGATGTAGTAAAAACAGAGTTTTTCCTTGGCATTTTTGAAAAATTTGACACACAAATGACAAAAAGATGTCAAAAAGATCAGAGTTTACACGGATCTGCAAAACCTTAATAGTATTATGCATACTAGGCCAGTAGATGGCGATGTCACTTTGTAAAGAAACACTACACATCTGCACACATACGCATTTGTCTACAAAGCAATAAATACAAACAATCAAGAACACAAAAACAGTGAGCAGTTTTGTTTAGACGCACAATGAAATAAATGTATTATTACAAGTGACACTGATATAAATTGGCAAAATGTTGTAAATTTTACTAGAGAAGCGTTAATCAGACCCTCCAGAAAAATTTGATTATGCGATCGCATGATTTAAAATGCATAACCAGCCAAAGTTCGCAAATTAATGCGGGGACTGGACTTTCACAGCATAAATTGCAGATTTTCCCATTTCATAATCCCTGCATTTTCGTAGCAAAAAGTCATAAAATATATCTTAGAAAAAAGTAGAAAAATGTTGCATTTTTTAAGAAAACGTGGCGCAAGATCAAGGATTTTTGCCTGCAAAAATCACAAAAAACTTCGCATTTTCTCACAAGGACTGGTTAATAGACTCCTGTAGGCCGCCATTTTGTTTTGGTTATACTCGCACATACAGTACAGGCCAAAAGTTTGGACACACTCACTCGTTCTTTATTTATACATTATTCCATATAACATAATAATAATAAACTCATCCAAACTATAGCATAACACAAATGCAACTTTGGAAATGATGTTGGTGACTAAAAGCATCCAAAATAAATCAAAACTCTGTTATATTTTATTATTTGAAGTGCAGTCACCCTTTGCCTAGAAGTTGTTGAACCATATGCATGTCATTTTTTTAAGAAGCTTCTTAAATTTTCGATTTAGGATGAATTTTAAAGAGTATAGAAAGAGATAATATTTAATCTGGGGTCTTATTGACTGCTTTTTCTTCAAAGTCATCTATTTTAACAATAATATTTTAAAATCAAATTTAAGTTTTCTAATAACAAAAATGTATCTGTTTGGCACAGGTATATTTTTGTCTACAAAAGTAATTTGAAGCATTTAACCACACCTTAAATGCTTAAATGATTTTTAAGATCATAGTTAACATTTTAGTCAAGTGTGTCCAAACTTTTGGCCTGTACTGTAAGTGAATTAGCACATGCGCATGACGTCATATTTATGACAGATTCAGTAGATGGCGATGTTACTTTGTAAAGAAACACTACACATCTGCGCACATACTGTATGCATTTGTCTACTAAGCAATAAATACAAACAATCAAAAACAGTGAGCAGTTTTGTTTAGACGCACAATGAAATAAAGGTATTATTACAAGTGACACTGATATAAATGGGCAAAATGTTGTACATTTTACTGGAGAAGCATTAATCCGTCCCTCCAGAAAACGTGATTATGCGATTGCATGATTCAATGCATAATCAGCCAAAGTCCGCAAATTTAGAAAAAAGTTGAAAAATGTTGCATTTACTTCACACAAGCGCCAAGTGTGAAGTAAATGCACACAATGCCCAATGTTGCCATGGGAACGTTACAAAGTCACGTAATTACACGACCGCAGTTTTTGCAAGTTCACGCTATTTTATTGCATAACATTTTATTGCATAAGATTGCATAAATATCTTGCATATTACATCGCATTTTTTAAGAAAATGTGCCGCAAGATCAAAGATTTTCCCCCGCAACAATAAAAAAACTTTTCTTGAAGGCCGCCATTGTTGTTTTGGGTATACAGTACACACACATAAGTGAATTGAAACATGTGCATGATGTCATTTATAACAGAATCACGTAGTTTACACAGATTTGACATTTTCGTAGTTTAAACAGAGACGGCAAACGTCATTCTCAAAAACTTGCACTTGACTACTGTCGTGGTGGAGCAACAGTTTAATGAGAATCTAGTTGAGCATGTTAGTTTAATTAATTAAATGAATACTCTAAAAACGTCTTGAAATGTCATGTGTGCGCATTTGTGTCTGCATTCAGTACGTTTGTGAGCAACAAGCGATAGTAGCATCATGTCAGATTCATCCTGGTCAGAGAACCGCAACCGAACGTTTTTGCGCACACCATTGCACGTTTCAGCACGCGTGTTTCGTCACCCTTGATAATCTCTGTGACCTTTCTTTGTGTTCGGAGTACACAGTAAGTCAATTCTGTCTTTCTGCGGGCACAATCTTTAAGTTCTTTTATTTTACACAGACAAGCAGAATTTCGTATTAGCTTATTTCCAGGGGGCGCCGTTGGAAGTCATGGGAGCACCTCTAGCCGTGTCATTATAATATATTATACACAAATTTGCCGCATATCACTTTCATCCCGGGCAAATGGCTGCAAAGAGTCGATGAAATGAGAGGGAAGGGAGGCAACAGTGCGGCCGTGTGCCACCATTCAACAGAATCCAATTTACAGAGGCAATGGGGGATATGACACATAATGTATACTAATTTCACATCAGGCTAATATAACCGCAGACATGCTCGTCTGTACAAAACTGGCATACGGAAACGGCCGGCGCTCTGAAAACAGCCACGGACTGGCGATCTCAGAATGTCTTTTACTAGAGTAATTGGTTTAGTTTAACACTTGGCCTTACTTCTGTAATCACTGGTTGAACTTTGTTGTGAAATACCCTGTGAAATAGATCACAAGAAATAGATTTATATCCTGGGTTTAAAACCATGACCCTTTTGCACTGGCTCTACCACTGAGCTACAGTATACAAGAGCATATTACATGTTTTTCAGCAAGATGAAAATGAGGCAAGCTTTGTAGTGTTTATTGGTCAGAAGTTTGTCGTGAATGATGAATGAGTCCATAAAACTTGAACAGTAAAAGGATCATGTTAAATTACAACTGTTAAAGGGGCAGTGTGTAAATTTTAGCGGCATCTAGTGGTGAGCTTATGCAACCAACGGCTCAGTCTAACGCTCACCTCTCGCTTTTGAAACACATAGAGAAGCTACGGTAGCTGCCACCAGACAAACATGTAATCTTTGGAGACAACTTAGTGAAAACATGTTGTCCGTTAAGAGCTTCTGTAGAAACATGGCAGCACAAAATGGTGACTTCCATGTAACTCGGTGACTCGGTGTATGTAAATAAAAATGTCTCATTCTAAGGTAATAAACACATAACGGTTCATTATGAAAGGTCATTATACACCTCTGATGATATAGTTTTGTATAATATGTTGCATTTCTGTCAAGAGGTCCTTCTAAAAATTACACACTGCACCTTTAAAAGTTTCAACAAAAAGCTGCTAAAAGGTGTTTTTCAGTCTACTTTATGTATTTTATGTACTGTATTGTTTTTCATGAAATGAAAAAGTGCAGTGTCAAAACTAATCCAGATATGAAATAAAATAAAGTGAAACATTTGATCAG